>NC_068420.1:15369842-15669842 GCF_023724105.1 Carassius gibelio | reverse complement strand
TTTATAAAACAATTTAAATATATGAGTATACGTGTAAATATAATTATACTACTCCAAAATTAAGAATAACATATTAAGTAATAATAGTATATGTTCATTTTATGTTTTTATTCGAAATATATCATCTAATTATTTATTAACTATTTTGATTAATGTAAGTATATGTTATATATGGTTCTTGCTTACTCTATTTTCTCCAAAATTAGGAAATGTAATTATTCAGAATAAGAATAGTGTGAAACAATAGTGTACATTTTAATATGTTTATTCTAAATATATAATTTATATTTATATAAAATGTTTGATTTATTATTGTATGTATTTTTTACATATAGGTATGTGGTATATATGATTCTTGCTAACTACAACATGTAAAATACAAGTAATAATAATACAATTACTATTAAAATAATGTTAATGTTTTTTTTTTGTTATTATTATTTATTGTTAATATTATTTATTAACAATTTTATATAATATTTAGATATAGTTGTATGGTATGGTTCTTGCTTTAACAGTGTACAGCTAAATTATTATTTTATTATTATTATGTAAAAATATTTTTAAATATATAGTTGTATTATTAGAACCATTAGTTGTGGATATTTTTATGTATATGCTTGCTCAAATAAATATAATTATAAAAAAAAGAATAACATCAACAATAATAACTTTACTTACTTTTTTTTTTTTTTTTTTGCATTTAAGATGTTTTGTTAGCTAAAACCTGAGCATTATTATTATAATTATTATACATTTTTGTAATTTTGTTGTCAGGCTTTTTACATTAAGTCTATTGAAAAATCAAAGGAAACAATGTATTGTGTAAAGACTGGGACCCAACTCAAACTATATTCAAACCTGTCTCTCTTGAGCCATGTGAACTAACTGCTAGGTCACATCTCCAACAGCTGACGTTCTCAATAAACAAGCACAGAAACAACTGGGCATCTAAATGACTTTTGTGAAAAAGCATTATTTCATATGTGCCACTCCTCAGTACAGCGGACGGTAGCGTTTCTGCCACGCCGAGTCTGGCCCGACCGCTCCTGCATCACGCGCTCAACACACACACACACACACACACACACACTATCACACACCTGGAGCGGAGCACGCGGAGGGACGCTCCTCCAGGACCCTACCCACAAAACTCTTATCACTCTGACCTGAATTCAGCGACGGTGGACAATTTCCCAAGCAGCTGGGGATCAATCAAAACCCACTTCAAATGTGCCCACATGCCACTTTTACATTAGGACTCCACGCTGTTCAGAATAGGGTGTTTTTCACTTGTGTTTTTGATTACTGCACAGGGGAGTTGTTCTCCCCATGGGACCCCGGGAGCCAAATGAAACCTGCCCCCCTCGAGTGCTATCTCTTCTCCCCAGGATGGGCTAATCTGCATTGGGTAGGAGACTGTTCGTTTTGGGGGATACAGGCTTGAACATGTGCCTCCACATCTGGCTTGCACATCCAGGCTTTTGTGGAGGGCAGGCCTTGGATTCTTTATGTGCGCCCAGTCAAGTCGGAAGAGCGATAAAGAGGTTAGCTCTGGCTCCCGGCAATATTTTCCATCACTTCTCCCACGCGGACTAATCGTATCAGTTTTACTGGTTGATCAGTTCGATGTGTTTTATCTCTGAACTCGTGTCTGCCCAGAACAGAAGCAACTGCGTCTCCTGCTCTTGTTCTTTTCCGTTAACTTTACAGGAATCTCCACTTTCCCAGCAGGTGTCAGTGTATAATAAACAGGACCTTTTTTTTCTAGATTGTCCATGCTTCCATATAGAAAAGATGAAAAGTTTAGGTAATTCGTGTATTATGGTCCTCGAAAATGAAATCTGTTGGGTCTTTGTAGTTCTGATCAGAAGAACAGACACGGCGATAGTTATTTGCATGTTAAAATGTATGCTGCATATTTAAGCATAACGTTAAAAAATATGCTGACACGCTTCATTGAAATAGAGAGAAAAAAATATAAGGGCTTTTAAGTATAACTGTGGGAACTGTGATTCACTCTTATCTGAAAGCCGTGAGAATGAACCCTCAATACAGTCCCGTTGAACTCCTGCAATCCCAGACTTCCAGTGACTGTGAATGAGCTCCTGGTCGACAGTCAGAGAGGTCAAGACTCAACAGGTCTGTTGACTGGGTGAAATCTGTTCCCGGAGTAGGTGTGTCGAGTGCGGGCTGGGAATGCACCTGCGCGTTCACCCGCTGTGGTCGAGCTTTAACAAAGACACAGATCCCGGATAACAACGCAAATGCAAAATAAAAACTGCTTCCTGCGTATGTAGTTGAATTTCTCTCCCCACTGGCTTTGCAAATTCTTGTTTCGAGGGAAGTTCGTTATTTTCTGAGCTCAGGATACCAGCAGCTAAGTCTTGTCCTTACCTAGATCTCAATTTATTATTAATAGTAGTAGTTGTAGCAGTAGTGGTAGTAGTAATAATAATAATAATAATAATAATAGTTATTATTATTATTTATACATAATTATGTGAAATATGCAATTGATATAATTATGAATATTATGAATTGTTATAATTAGTTATTTATATGTAATATACTTATTGTATACTTAATATCAATCTAAATGTATTGTCAGTGAAAACATTAGTAGTGGTAATAGTACTATTATTATTAGATAATACATCATTTATTGTATTGTACAACATCGGTTTCGTATATACACATTTTTTTAATATAATACATTTTCTTCCATTATAATATATATGAAAAAATATATATATATATTGCAAACACATTTTCGACCAGACTTATTTCGAATGTTGCATAAGCTTACGAAATTGAAAGGAAAGTAAAAAATTGTACAACCGATTCTTGATTGTCATTAAGTAAGTATGGAAGAAATTGCTAACTTAAATATACTACAAACTTAGTTATGTATACACAATTTAAAATGGCTTCTTAAGTGTATTTAATATCAGAAAGTTCTAGTATTTCAAATACTTTTTTAGTCTGAACTATTTGTAAAAACTAAAGTGCAAGTCTTTTTGTATCTAATGACAATGTTTGTGGATGAGCAACAGCTCGCCTCAGACGCTCATCAAACTGTTGCCATCCGTTGTTGGTTCGCACACAAAAATAATCCAAATTAGCCAGAATAATTATGTTGTCTGAAGCCATTAATTGTGGCAGTTAAGAGGAGGGACGGTTTGGAGAGGAAACCTCAGTGTTGTTTGACACTGGGCTTGTAAATTATGGGCATCCTTCCAAAGGCTCGTTTCAACTCTTTCTAATTGGCCTCATTGTAGATGAAATATTAAATGGCCGGCGTGGCTATTAATGCTGACGGTTATGGATGGTGCACTGTTGTACTTAATGCGGCCGCTTGCTTGTCCCTTTTATTTCCACCACAGTGTTCTGTCCAGCCGTGATGTATGTGTTGGAGAGAGGAAACTGGAGACACACAATGGGGTTTCAGCCCACTGGCTGAGGGCCAGACTGGGAGGCCTGACAGACCGCTAGAGTAATTGTCTGGATTGTTGGGAGTTGCTATGTAGTTTTCACTTTAGACCGGTTTTGTGTCGAGTTTGTGGACCACTTTTATCGAGGGGAGAAATGGGATTGGGAAATGGCACCAGTCTCGTCGCTTGCATGAAAGGCTCAATACATCAATGCGCTAACCACTAGCTAACCTGGTTTCAGTCGAGTTGTAGGACGCACTGTGCACTGTGTATATTTATTGTGTGTATTTGTGTGTGTGTGTGTGTGTGTGTATTAGGGGTGTCCCCGACTAAGGATTTTCATAGTCGAATCGGAATTTTCGAATCTTGCTGATATTCGACTGATATGTTTGGGGGCGGGGCAAAATACATTGAGTTACGTCAGACATTTTTTATTTTATTTATTTTTTTAATCACGATAAATCACTTTATTGTCTGCAATTAATCGCAATTAAGGGCATTGTTATGCGCAAAACTAATAATGCATCCAAAAGTTGAGTATTTGCACTTTTTTTCATTTAAAAGTAAGCCTACTGCTATATGAACAAAAGTGTAATAACATTTGGTTTGCAAAAACTTCAAACAAATAAGGTGCTTTTTACAGCAGTGTTCCTTTTACATAGTAGCAGTTAAAATATTTATTGCAGCTTAAGTCTAATCTTATAACATTAATGTAATTAAATGAAATATTAAACAAGCTATTTGTCACTGCCAGGACATTAACGTTTTTATAGAAGATATTTAATCATTTGTTATAGAAAAACAAGTTCTGCTCAGAGTCCAGAGCTTCGATCATAATTATAACAGGCAGCGTGCTTTTAGAGACCTGCAGGATCATGGGACCCATCTCAGCAGAGTGCTGCGCGGGACAACACTTGATGGGTGGGTAGATTTGTTTGTGCGGGGTGCGAGAGAATAATTAGGGTGTGCTGACACTACACAAATCTTTACCGTCCCGGAGAGAGCTTGACCCCCAAAGTCTGGTTCGTTTAACTAGTGTGATCGTTCGGTTTAGCAGTCCCTGGATCGGTTGGAAGAGGTGGGCAAGAGCACAGTTCAGTTATATATAGATCAGATCTTCTGATACGTGCTAAATGATTGCATGAATAATTATGAGTGGCAAGAGAGAGAGAGAAATCTGTAAAGCAATATTTTGTGAGAGGGAAGTGTTTTACAGCATCCCATATGACTCAAAATAATAAACCACAAAGTTAACAAAACGATTGTTTTAATTAGGAAGCAGCAGTCGTGATTACGAGCTTGTTGCATTCTTTTCTGTTAAATATAACAGTGGACAGAGGTTTGTGAATGTTCATGTTTTTTTGTATTCAGAGCCAGTGAGCGACGGACTTTCATAATAATAAAAAACTGTGTTAACGTGTGATAAAATAATTGTCGCCGTTATTCAATTAATGTGTTAACACAATAATAGCACGTTAATTTACCCAGCCCTAATATATATATATATATATATATATATATATATATATATATATATATATATATATATATTTTAGAGCTGCTCGATCATGACAGAAATCATAATCATGATTATTTCAGTCAATATTGTAATCACGATTATTTAACACGATTATGAGGGGGCCATATGACCAAAACTTTGTATGACTGATTTATTTAAAGAAAGTGATACATATCAAATATGTATTTTCTGTAAACAAGGTTGCTATGACATCTACATTGTAGAGACCAGCGGAATTTCAAACAAACAAACTTAAAGTCCACAAAATTATTGAAAAATAATTTAAAAGCAAAGGATAAATACAGTAGAATAAAAAGATACACATGAAACAAACTGTGCTTTAATGTTTATTTTATGCAAGTCTCAAGCAGTTTACAGCCTACTACAGAAATTAATAATCAAATGTAAAATAAAACAGCAGTCTTCACTGTAAGAATTACACTTTTTTTGTTTCTTAAAGCTTCAATTAAGAACAGTGTGTGATTATAGATTTGTCTTTAGTGTGTGATTATAGATTAATAAACACAGTCCCAGCAGGAAAATAGGCCACTGATACTTTAAGAGTCGCAAGGATCCAAATGACCATAACACACGTTTTTTCATTCTCAACTTTTTACTTTAATTTATTACATGAACGATGAAGGTATAAATGAATAATCACTAAGCGCAGCATTTTGACACACCTTGAGCTAAATGATGGCTTTACATGTCTTTGTTCCGTCTCTAAGCGTATATCTCTTCGTGAGGAGCAGCGAAAATTCTCTTTCACGCTTTTAAAAACATGAATAAATATACTTTTATAAATAAAGCATGTCCCATTATGCAAATGTCATGTAACATGATTTTATAGAGGAACGAAAGTTCAGCGCTTCAAAAAGGGGGCGCAATAATCGTTTTATCTCGATTATTGTGTTTTCACGATCGTTGGAGGCCAAAATTTAAATCGAATTGTTTTTTCGATTAATTGCAGACCCCTAATATATATATATATATATATATATATATATATATATATATATATATATATGTATATATATATATATATATATATGTATATATATATATATATATATATGTATATATATATATATATATATATATATATGTATATATATATATATATATATATATATATATATATATATATATATATATATATATATATATATATGTATATATATATATATACACACACACACGGATATACTACTGCCAGGGCATTAACATTTTTATAGAAAATATTTTAATATAAAAAATATTTGATCGTAATCTCTGCTGTCTTCACGTTACGTCGGAAACTTCCCTAGTCTAAGGCCCACCCGAAAAGCTCTCATTGGTTGACACCCATCCTAAACCAGTACTAATCAACATCCCAACCCCTCCTGTGACCCATGGTTTGTCTGTATGTGAATTCAGAGCCAGTGAACAACAGACTTTTATAATAATAAAAAAATGCTTTAATGTGAGATAAAATAATTGTTGTTATTAATCAGTTAAAATGTTTTTGCGACAATAATGCAATATATATATATTTTTCTGAAGTTGTAAATAATTGATCGTACTCTAAAATTTTATACTATTACTATTTAATTTTTTCTACTTCAAGATACAGTATATTTCTGCTTCACTATATGTTACTTGTTTAAAATTTTATTTGCTGATGCTTTGTAATTATTTGTGAAATTTAGTAGCTATTGAAAATTGAGTGAAAATTATTTTACAGAAATTCATTTCATTTCAATTCATTTTTTTTTTTTTGTGTAATTGTTTTTCAAAATGTTACAAATTACAATTTTGACCAGAACCATTATCTGTGATAAAAGAGTAAAAAACGTCTTTGCCAGTGATTAGAGTCTCCCAATTACTTGACGAACAGCAGTTTTCTCAGCATTCATTCATATAAAACATCCTCTTTTTAAACAGCACAATACAATGCCATGACCTGTAGGTCCAAAAACCAACCGTCCTCAACGAGGTTTTGAAAGCTCTCGAAAGACAACTAAAACACAGTACTGATAACATGAATCCTAGTTTGGCACCAACGTCCTTTATCTTCTTATTTGTGATGTCGAAAAAGAGAGAATCGCTGTTCCAAAGTTCTAGAGGGAATTTGATTTCAGTCGTTACCATGGGAACAGAAAGGATGAAGATGTATCTGTGTGCGATAGTTGCCAAGCCCTGCTGACTTAGTGTATATTTGTGCGTTCGTGCATGCATGCATGCTTTTTTCATGTTATCGTGTGTTTTTCTGTCTGTTTGCATAGATGATGGAGATTCATGTTAGTTTATGGATTTGACTTTCAAAATAATGTAAAAGCTCTTGGCCGAAGGTCCACAATAACAAAGAAGCGCTGATCATTTAGCAGGAACATATTCAGAAGCAGTTCACCGGAGAAACGCTTCATTAAAGAAGGTCACTTCATCATTTGAGTTTGCCACAGACCTTATGTTAACCCTCTCTTTCTCCGTTTAAGTGGTTTAACTGTTGGTTATTTCACACCCTATTAGCCCTACTTAAGAAATAGTGTTAAGTCAGTCGTGTGGTCACTGCAGGGGTGACAGTTTGGCGGAGGAAGAGTCGATGAATGTGACAATGATACGCGCCGTTCATCTGCAGTCGTTTTGCGAACGGTCTTTGTTGCTTATTCTGCGGAAGGACGGGAGGCTAATTGGATTGGGAAGGAGGCGTGTTATAGGGTCCTTGACATGAAAGCTTCTCTGCACAGCTGAGGCCGACGCGTCTGTGCCCCAATCAAAACTGATAGCACCACGACTCCTTTTCATTCGGCTCTCAGCATGCCGTTCTAATTATTTGTCTCTTTCATTTCTTTCGGCAATTCCAGTGATGTTTTTTTTTTTTTTTTTTTTTACAGTTATTTACTGCAGGGAAAAAAAGATTTTTAATGCTTAATGTCTGCTTTCTGGAGTGCTGTTTGGTATTGGATGCTCCACATATTGAATTGTGGTGCTCATGTGGGTTCCTTAGGTTCTATTCTGGCCAGCTGTGGTGCTTATGTGTGAAATGTAAGTTCAAATCTGGTTTGCAATGTTTTATAACCCAGATTTTCTTTATTTTCATTCATTTCATTTACCTTTCGGTTCTTAATGACTTTTTTTCTGGGGCATTATTGTGTTGCATTACAGCTGTTTGGCTTTGGATGCTCCACACATTGAGCTGTGGTGCTCATGTGGGAAATTTAGGTTAGAATCTGGCCTGCAACGTCTCATAATCCTTTTTACTTAATTTTCAGTAATTTATTGTACTTTTAGTTCTGTTTTTATCTGTAAAATAGTGGTGCGCGTGGCTAGGTGTCACTTTTTACTCCATTTTTTCCATTTCTCAAGGAAAGTTTTGTTTTAAAAGTCAATTTCTGTATAGACACCACTATTATTTTTAATAAATTTATATACTATTATGGGATTTATTAAATTATTTGAATTAGCTATTATTTTATACACTGTAAACATTTTGTTATGTGTATTTGTCATTTCTTTCATTTGGGGGATTTTGTTGTACAGTATATTTCGATTCAGTTTTATTTTTATTTTAGTTTTAGTACAAAAAATATTTTATTTCAGTATTTTTTTTTAAGTACCGGTAGTTTTTTTAGCATCTTTTTCAACTAGTGATATTTTATTTAGTTTCTGCTTTGCTTAAATTACTGAAAAAGGTTTTAACTAATAATAGCAACATTGGAAAAACCCATACTGTTACATTACCCCCCCCCCCCCCCTCTTTTTTTTTTTTGCATCAGGTCATTGGCATGGAGCACATTGTCCATAAAGAACATCCCATTAAACTGCCTATAATTTTAATTTGCACAGTTAAAAACAAGTCCTAAAACACAGACACACGCTTATGTCACCAGTCTGGTTAACAACTCCGACAAGCATCAAAACATGCATGTTTCCCAAAGTGAATGCAATGCTCCTGAAGATGAAACCCCCCTCCTGCCCATGCAGACGCACAGTCTGAGCGTGTTGGGGCATGCTAACTCAACAAGACAGTATGCTCCATGTGTGCCGCAGCAGAAGAATGCCGTTATTAAGTGGGGCACCTGCAGGCAGAAGCACTCTCCTACCACTAACCAGAAGACAAAGTAGCCAGAAAAGCCCCGAGTGGGCCGAGCAGCGAGCTCTAATGTGCTGCTTTTATTCATCACGGTCCCGCGTCCACTGCTGCACCGCCGCGAGGGACAGTGAACGATTCGGACTATTCAGCCTCATTACAGAGTCATATTAATATTTAACGGGCTGAAATTGAGAAATAACGAGGTAATTGATGGCTTCAAAAATGGAAGTGCTTGAACTCTATTGTATTATTTAAATATTTGTAATAGTGTCGCAATTACGAGCGAAAAAAATGCATCTAAAAATGCAATACGGTAAAATATTTAAGTCCAATAAGTCGAAATAGAAAAGCAAGGTTACAGTTTTGCGACAGAGCTTTAAATCACATCCCTCAAAATTTAATTACAGATATAAAGGGGAAAAAATCAGATTTGTTGGCCCTACAGAGGAAGATTTTCTCCCGCAGAGCATAAAGCCCTGACTCAGATGTGTGAAATATGAATTTGCATTGAGATTTCTTAACAGGCACACGTGACGATTATGCAGAGGGCGCTTTGCGTTACGGCTCTTTCTTAAAATCTCTGGGTTGAGTTGCCTGTTTGTGCTGATCCAAGACCTGCCTCTGTTGCTTTACTCGTACCTTAGACATCATAAGAGAGACCATGAAGGCAGATCTCAGATCATCGTAAGCTGGAATGGGGCTAATAAGGTAGTAAGAGAGAGAGAGAGAGAGAGAGAGAGAGAGAGAGAGAATGATGGTTAGTAAGTGTGTGACTCAGAGGGTGGTGAAAGTTCATCTTCTGTCTGCTCGATTTCAATAGTTAAAGTGCCGTCCGTATTACCAGTGCTGAGCTGTTCGGCATACCTCTTTTCATTGTTCTGTAGTTCGCATCTTTATGTGAGCATTTTATGGAAGAAAGAAGAAGTGAAATGGTAATTTTCCCCTCCTTTTGTGAGTTCATAAGTCATCCAAGTCACAAGCGAAAGCCTGTTTGTCTTTATATGGTGCTATTAGCCAATCAGCTTTGTCAAAATAGCACAAATTAGTCCTGTAAAACTGACAGGTCGGTTGACCTTCGTTTGCGCCATCTTTGCCGTTTGCATGCAAAAAAAAAAAAAAAAAAAAAAAAGGGAAAAGACACAACCAGTGTAGTCTAATTTAGAAATTCTTGTAGTTTGATTCTTTTAAATGAATTAGTCATGAGCAGCTTAAAAAATAAAGCCAAGTAAATAAATCCAAAATAAAATAAATGTTAACAATATAGATACATATGAATATATACATATTGAAATTCATAAATATTGTAAAAATGGTAGTTTGTTTTTGTTAAGTATATAATTTATGCCATTTAATATGGAGAAATGCAACTGAAAAAAAAAAACTGCTACAGAATAAAGAAAGCAAGCAAACAAGCAAGGAAAAGAAACACCACCTGATCTCTCTTTTCTCCTTTGAAGTGTAATGCACTTATGTGATTTAGTATCTTTGCTGGACTTGAACCCGTTTGCCCCTACTTCTGTTTTGTTTCCTTTAATCCTTTATTCCTTAGTGTTACTTTTGTTAAGCGACCTTGAGCTTGTGGAAAGGCACTATACAAATAAGACCCCCTCCTCTTCTTCTTCTTCTTCTTCTTCTTTTACATTTTTTGTAGAAGAAATCGAGATTCTTAGAGGAAAGCAGACCTTGGATGATTTATATCAGATGGTGTTGACATTGTCGGTTGCCATAGTACCACAAATGAATTTCACAGGCAACAGTATTGAGCACCAAACTCTGAGTGCTGTATGCATTTGCTCACAATGCTTATCTCTGACACGAGATAAAACAACGAGAGCCAGAAGAGGAGCACTAACGAGTAGTTCGTTAGTCACTGGAGACAGAATATGGAGAAACAACCTTACAGGAACATCCGTTTATTTACCGGATCATTACCTCGAGATTGATAATAACAAAAAAAGATTTGACACAAACATACATGCATGTGCTTTAAGAAAAAAAATGATAATGAGTTTTTTTTTTTTTTTTAGGCACCATAAAAAGCTAGCATACAGAAAAATTGCAAACAGCTGCCAGCACACCTGTAGCATTTCTCATTTTTCAGCACAGATTTACTTGCTGGTAATCGGACTCTGAAAGCAACACAAATAACACTGAAATGAAGTCTTGTGTGCTGGAATCAGCCTTACAATAACAGTCATAATACATATGGTGAAATATGACCCTGTTGAGTCAATATAGGGACATACATAGAGATAAACTGAATGTGATATACCGACCTGTTAATTACGTAAAAAAAGACAAAAAAAAGACCAAACCATGAATTCTTGAGAATGCTTATCAATTTGATGCATATTCCCTATTTTCGGCTGATCTTAAAAAAAATATTTTGTAATAATAATAGGGTACTATCATAGTTTTTGTTAATATTTTAAATTAGTTTTTATTTTTATATTTTCAATTTAATTTTTTTTGTTGGCTTTAGTAATTTAGTTTTTTTTATTTATTATGTATTTTATTTAATTTTTAATCATCAATGTAATTTGTATACTTTTTTGTGAACTCACTGAAATAAAATAACTTTAAATAATCGAATTAAGTTATTGCTTATTTTATTTAAAGCAAGAAAAATGTATGGTCTTAGTTTTAGTTAACTTTAATAACTGTCGTGCATCCATCTTCACATTATTCTTTGTACAACTCTCTATTTTTTTCATTAAAAAATGTTTTATGTATTTGTTTTAAGAATTTGTTATATTTATTATGCACCTTATTTTTATTAATTAGAATCGTATATTATCTTTTAAAAAAATTTCTTAGAAAAACATTCGCCAATATTGATAGTTTGCTTTTTTTACTGTAATAGTTTAAAAAATTAGCTTTTGCTGATGCCTCATTTAAAATGAGATAATAATTGCACAACTAAACTTAAATAATTTTATGAAGTGAAGATTTTTTAAATAATTTTTTAAATAATTTTATGAAGAATTTCACATTTACCTTAAGACACTTTTTTTCTATGAAAATATTCAGTTATATTGGGAACATTTACAAGTTTGCGGGGCTAATAATAATAATAATTATTGTCATTTAATATTCTTGTTTTGAAGCCCCCCCTCCCCAATTTGATTAAATAATTTATGCATCAAAGGGTTAAGTAAACAAAAATACAGAGGACTTCTGGGTAATAAAAAGAGGATTTCAGCTCAATTTCAGCTGAGATTGCAAGGAATGCATCCTAAACCAGCACATGGTGCCTGACTCTGTTGATCATTGCTGGTGAAATGACACCGTTGAGTCAAATCACCACGAGAGAGACAGAGAGGAACACTAATGGACTGAACCCAGCCAGTGAATTTGCCAGTCCCCAGTCTAAATAGATGGCCAATTTGTAAAATCGTGCGCCTGAACATAAGCATCTTGGGCCACTTTAATTGGTCAATTTCCCGCTTGTATTGAGTGCCCGGATTGATTTATTGCCTTTTTTAAGAGGCCGTAGGGACCCGGTGAGAACAGCTGTGCCAGACGGCAGAAGCAGTTGCAGCGTTGTTGGGAAAACAAGGAGGTGAGCTCCGAACATCCAGCAGCAGCAGACGGAGAGGAGCAGAAATCTGGGGGGAGGGGGGTATTGGTGAGCCTAATACACTGAATTCTGTAGTAATAATTGTAATTTGAACAGTGTTACGACTTACTCTTTGGCTGTTGCTGTTGTTATTATTAGGGAAGTAGGTTGTATGATATTGAAACGACATTAGGGTGAGTGGATGCTGACAAAGTTTTAATTTGTAGGTGAATAGAATATTTAGAATATCCCTTTGAAGTCTCTGTGTGTATATAATGTAGCCAGAGTAGCAAAGTAGTCAAAGAGAAATGAGTGATGAGGCGGAAAAGAGGAGTAAAGGAAAAAAAGACCAGGAGAGCCAATGAAAACAACAATAGGCAAGATGAAAGGAGGTTGAGACAGTTGGCAGGAGTAATGTCTGGTGTCTGGCAGAGGCAAAGAAGGGATGTATTTCAGCAAACAGACCTCTGCGAGCGTGAACCCAGCCTTGAAGAGCCAAATGGAGAGAGACAGAGCTTGATTAGTGTATTGTGATGATCGTACAAGCTGATTGCGAAGGGAATTTTGCGCAGAAGTGTTCTGTGGTGTGTTTTGTGAAGTGGGAAGTTGGAGGTTATGGAGTGCCACGTCTGTCAGACTCTGATGGGTCTCCATCAAATCTGATATGATCTGCTCTCAAAAGCCCTCATGAATAATCAGAGAGCATAGTGGAGAAGTGTAAAGCATTATTGTGATTTCTGATCACCGCGGTTGTTTCATTTGCGGCACCCGTTACATAAGATCACCTCAGGAGCATGCTTCATGAAAACGGTTTCTCAGAGTGGAGAAAAGGTGTCAAAAATATTCCAGATGGAGATCTCAAAAAAAGTTTGATTTTGAAAAATTCTGAAAAATATGTGCTGCTTGCTCATTATTTTTCTCTGTTGCTTTGTATGTGCTAAGGTAGCACTTTAAGGCATCATAGATACATTTAATGTTGTTCCAAAATGTAGGTATCTTAATTATGCTGCATCTTAAGGTGTTCAGTTTTATTTAAATTAACATGTGGAGCATCATATGCATTTTTAATTTAATTTAATGTAATTTGTTTTAGCTGAACAACATTTCATAGTTTTGTATTTTTAGGCTTATTTTAATGTCATGCTTTTAGCTTAGTGGCATGCTAACCTCAGACTCTTTTGAAATCAATTAAGAGTCAAGTCTCGTGTGTAGGGGACCATTTGTTTGATGCATGAAATAATTTGGTTCCATCAAAGTTAGGAAGCGGTGTTAGAAAGTGTTGCAGCTCTATAGGTTTTGGAACAGAGCTTGTGTTTTATTTTTTCCTCAGCCTTGGCTAACAATGAGATATTTTGCATTCTTTTAAGCAATGGTTTAGTAGTGAACACAGCCCTGATGGATTAATAGACTGCATCTTAAGCACATTCACAGAATACCTCTATGAACACATACCTTTACTTCCTAGCATGCCTAGCATTACTTTTTCCTTTGCTCTTATGTGGTTTACATTTCATTAGATGTCGCATCTCTTAAAAAAGGGTTTTCCTGACTTTTTTGGCAACGGAAGGCCATGTAAATTTATGCGGCTCTTCCACGATTATTCATGCAGAAAGTGTAGTGGGGTGTAGCTCACAGACATTGCAGGAATACTTCGGATTATCCGTTGCATGCAGCAGCAGACATGCCCTGGCCGCCGCGTTAACGCATTTTGGCGGAGACGCCTCCCAGGGAGAAGAGATAGCTGAGCGCATCCTGTCTGAAGTGAAATTCTTGGAAAACTCCTGCATTTTACGGTGCAGATTATGAGGTACTAAGTTACTGCAGGCGTTTCAATGCAGTGCTCATGAGTTCCTGGCTCTACTCTCCAAGCAGAGCTGATGTGTTTCTGCTGAATAAGTGAGTGAGGAATTTCTGCACATTTCTGGCCCACTCCAGGAGCCTTCTTTAAGATGAAAGGGACTTGAAGATCCCTCTCTTGTAGCACTCTCTCTGGGCCACTCATGTAAAGTAAAAGCAACTGCGTTATGTAATGCCCAATAAATCTCCATACCCTACCATAACACTTTAATTTAAGGGTTAGGGTTAAGAACTCAAACATCATGTGGTTCACTCCTCAAAGATTTGCAGCCCTTTCCGAACTAGAGGCACCTCTCGAGCCACTGCCTCGGATAAACGTTTGCAGACATCTTGCAATTTATGTCCTCCAAGTTGCAAACGGAGCAAGTTTGCTTGCTGCAGGACATTGCACACCCTTCCCGTTCCTCCACTTTCCCGCAGTGGAAACAGACACAGCCAGTAGGAAGAGGGTTAACAGAGTTATGATGTAACATTTTCTTTTATCCAACTGAATGAAGGCCAACCGTTCTGAAAGTGCCTAGTGTTCTCTGCGTCGTCTTTTCTGGGAATGACAAAAAGCCCACATTGTCCTTCACGGTTTAAACTTTGTTCCACTGGATCAACAAGATTATAGGGTTGTTAAACTCTTTTTTTTATACCTTGTATTTGAATGTATGTACAGTATTTGTGTGCGCTTCTGATCCTGTTGATATATTTCCTCACTATTGGATAACAAACTACCGGGACCCACTTCAAAGATCAGGCTGGGCACCCCAGGCAAACATATGGTGCCTAATGGAGGCATTTGAATGGCTATAATGTTCCTCAAGCTCCCATAAATAAAGACAATCAGAAACAAGTTTTCATGTACTTTTCATGCAAACACAAATGTGAACCTCTTGTGTACTTGCAGAGGAAGTGATTTGTGTGTGGATCACTATTCTGTTTTCAGTGCTTAGCTTATCAACGACCAAGAAGGGGGCAGCTTAGCCGTGGACTGAAATCTGTCATTTTCAGAAAGTCTTGCTGTCACAGTTGAGCTTTGCCCCCAACCAACACCCAGTCATCCTCGAGTTTAAGCGCTCTGCCTCTTCTCCTTTCAGTTCCTCCAGTGGTCCTGACGGCCTCCAAGAAATTAACAAAAATTTGGTTAATTACTGCATCATGAGTCAGAAAGGAATAAATGAGGTGCGTTAAGTAAAGCTATTAAAAAGCAAAAATCATTAAGCCGTGAAACTGTTTGATTTCTGAAGCAGCCCGTGTGAGCTGGCGGCTAATCCACAGACTACGGCGCAAAAGAGGTGAAACCCAAGTTGTCAGCGAAGCATGTAATGTCCTTCTATTTTGCTTGCTCAGATTTGGAAAAAAGAAAGAGTGAACAAAGGAATCAACGAACAAATAAAAAAAAATGTCTGAGTACTTCGACAAAGCCAGACTTTAAACTCTAGCTTGACGTCTTGTCCAAATTGCAGCTAACTGTAGCCAAGAACGGCTTACTTAGACAGAAAGAGACTGACAACAAAACTAGTCTAATGCTACACTACAAGATTTTCAAAGTCATTGGATCGCTGTTGTTTTCACACTACATGGCGGTTTAGGGTATCATGATGTTGCTATCCAGACATTACACAACAGATCAAGGACTGGGGGTCACATATTACACAATATTTCACTTGTACAAAACACATGCACAAGAAGTGATACAGGAATTGATGTAAGACCACAACTCCTCCGCTTAAAATTTCCCTTGCCCTGTATCATGCTCTCTCATTGAATGTAGGTCATTGCCAATGTGACTTCCAGTCTAAACATATTTTATACTGTAAGCCTAAGAGTCATAGACAGATCCAGATATTTACACTGCAAAATACATCTCAGGGAACCAGTGATGCATTGGCACTTTGAAAATTCACACTATGAACGAGCACATTTGCCTCAGATTTTGGGCTTCTGTTTGCAATCTCGAGAAAACTGTTGCACAGTGAAAATCGGGCCTAAAATAGTTGACTGTATACCTTGTAAACCTGTTCCTCAGGAACGCTCATTCTGCCAACCTAGTGCAGTAGTTTGTAGAGGTTCGTACTGCGCTGATGCTTTCACAGAGATAAAAGTTTAGCCCATTTCAGACTGCACGTTGGTCCCAGAAAATTGCTGGAAAATTGTTGGGTCGCCTTCTGTGTGAATGCAAACATGTTCCGGGATTGATCCCGGGTGGGGGACCTAGTAACATTGCTGGGTTCAGTTTTGAACCCCAAATTTGTATTATTTCATAAAAATGTAGACGCCTTAAAGAAAGCATGCTTTGTATTATGCAGCAACAGTAAGTACATGCTTGGGCACATATGGTCCGCACTTGATGCCCATGTGGACACAGGCAGACACTTGTCCCTCTCTCATAGGCTGGCGTTTCTCTGTTCAACAGGTGTAGTTTAAATGATACAGCGTCTTGTAACCTTCGCCGTCTCTCACAATCTGCTAGTGCTGTCCCAGGGGTGTATGCTGACCCTGCCTGACCCGGCCGCCTCATGTTCTGCCGATAGATCATCGCTTTCCCTTCTCTCTCAACACTTCTGTTTGCTTTTCAAATGGCCAATCAATATACTCTTACTTCATCTCATTGACCTCTGGATAATTCTAGTCGTCTCCACAATCCTGCTTGGGGAAAACGGTCCTCCCTCTCTCTGATTCATTCTTTTTCTTTCCACTTCTCTCTCTCTCTCTCTCTCAATCACCCCTCCTCCTCCTTTACCCCAGACAGCCGGGCTGCGGCTTTGTGTTGCTTATTGTTCAGCCTGAAGGAATTAATGTGCTGCGAAATTAGCATTTTATCGGACTGCAGATACAGTAAAGCAGGTAATTAGAGATGTGGTGCGGGAAGCAGCTCAGGGAGCTGTAGAGGATTCCTGTAAAGGAACAGAGGTAAGGGACAAATAGAGTTGGGGATATCTAAAATAAGCACCGCTCTGACAATATAGATCACCATAGTTTTTGTCATTATGAGTGATGTTTATATTAGGTTAATGGGATCATTGTTGTTTTTTCTGTTGAGGTTTGTTTGAAAAACTCATGGGCCCAAAACAGACACCTGAGGGACACCAAAGGAATACAGCTTCAATTAATAACATTTATCTGTATAATTGGGTAGCACATCACAGAGTTTTATTTAGATACTGTGTAAGTATTTTTATTATTATTATTATTTTATTATATATACCGCAATATGGATATATATGTAGGGAATTAAATGTCTAAATATGTATTAAATAGCTGTATATTTAATTCATTGTTTGTAAAAAAAAAAAAAAAAAAGACTTTAAGTATAGAATTAACATTTAAATGCTGCAAAATAAATATTTTACATTTCATTTTTGCTGTATACTAGTCAGGGTTTTAGAACTGGGTAATTTTAGTAACAGGGTAGCTAGTTACCGAAATGAACAGAATATAGAAATGCTCTTATAACATTTATTTTGACCTTTTGAAATTAATGATCAGAATATGTAGAATTTTTCCTGAAGTTCTGGGTATTTTCTTTTTAACATACTGAAAAAAAAGATAAGATATTTCCCTTTTTATTTTTATTTTTTAAAGCATTTCAGGGCCTATTTTGTACGTATTTTTATAAAAAATCTTAATACTCTCTTTTTTTGTACTGTTCATGTAAATTAACCTCTTAACCATCTTATCTGATTATCCTACATATAAACTACTGTAGATAATATAGCATGCAATGTATAATATAATATTCAGTGTAATATTACACATATATTTTGTGTTATAGTATATGCATATGTGATATAGTGGAGGATTATCTGCTGTGAATTTTGATAGGCTGTCATTGGTCCTAGGCTGTTCTCTAGTGCCAGTTTATCCTTGTGTTCTAGGCATAGAGGGATAAGGATTTCATCTAATGGCTCTTAGCACTTTTTCTGACTTTTAGGCACAGATCTCCCTGCTTATCTCTCTTTCACATTGGAACACTGATCTCCAGATTAGGTGCCAAAACATCGATACCATCAGATTCCTAGAAGCATATATGATGGGTTGTTTCCCCCAAGCTTTCAGTTACAGAAGTCTTCCTTCGCTCCCTAAGAAATTGTGATCTCTGATAAGGATTTGTGGGTGTGGGGGCGTGTCTTAATTTACTTAGGATTTTACTTGCAGGTCCAGAGTGAAGAACATTAGCGCTCTCACATTAGTTCCTGCTGGTAGTTTTCTAATAAACTTCCATGGTTCTCGTTCGCCTTCACTGTATGAGGTTAAGATCACAGGCAGGAAGTCCACAGATAATGACTCTCCATATTAGGGCTCTGAGAGTTGAGTCTGCTCCCAGCAGCAGGGGCTGATGGGTCCAGAAGTGCCCCTGGACCTTGGACAGACCTGGCACTTGCTGACTAGCCTCTGTCCAGTCCTCTCACATCCCCAGAGGAGGCAGAGGGAGTGTGAGGGCTGCTCGCAGTCTGTTAAGGGCACTGTGTGTCTCACATAGACAGATGGGCCTCTCTTTCCCCAGCTCTCAGTGCAGTATACTGTAGGTCAGAAGCCATGTTCTTAAACCAAGTAGATGTTGAGGGAAGATCCTGGATCACTCTTATTACCTATTGTTGAAGGTTCCAGATGAGGACCGGCAAGGTCAGTGAATGCCTATAGAGAAAGCACACGTGCATCGGCCAGACATCTGCAAAAGACTGGATCATGTGGGAAGTATTGTGTTCTATTTTAAACATACATAGTGTGAGAAAATCTATGATAAACATTGTAAATACAGGGAAAACAGCTATAATTGTTGTAACATTCTGTTACAGATGTCTGTTTTCATCATTCATTCAACTCCAATCTGTTATTTTAAGAAACAACAGTCAATCAAATGTTTATATATATATATATATATATATATATATATATATATATATATATATATATATATATATATATATATATATATATATATACATAATTATTATTATTATTTATTTTTTTCTGGATGATAACAGAATCAATAGTATAGAATAGAAATAATCAGGATTTGAAACTGTAATTAGACGTCCTGAATTTTACTAACAGGTTAGCTAGTAAACAAAATGAATAGAAAATATAATGGCTCGTAGAATATTTATTTCTACGCTTTGATATAAGTATTCAATATTGCATTTTAGTTGTTGTTCTGTGGTTAATAACATGGTACGGTTCTCTTTGAAAATTAAGCAGAATACATTCATCACATGCAGCTTTTTAACTGAGCACATTTGTATGTGCTTGGCCTAGTGCTTCATGGTCCGCAGGTAACAGGAAATAACAGTGCTGCTGACTCCTCAGTCCCGTTCAGGGCCTACAGGAGCGTTTGATAGCTGGCTCTGGGAGGTCGGAGGCTCTAATCCCCCAGTTCTCTCTCCCTCTGCTTTTCTGAGTAAAGACAGCATGACTTCCACAACACCAGAGGATTGCATACAATAAGAACATTATCCCTGAAAGAGAACTGAGGTGACACTTACGGATAGATAGATGGATGGATGATACCTCTGCTTATTAAAATTGTATCTCATGCATGGAAGTGGGGGGTCACATGGAGACTTAAATGATTAGGTGCTATAAAGGGAAATGTATGTAAATATATAAAATTAGTATACAAAAAGTTTAGTCTTCCTATATATATATATATATATATATATATATATATATATATATATATATATATATATATACAGTATTGTTCAAAATAATAGCAGTACAATGTGACTAACCAGAATAATCAAGGTTTTTAGTATATTTTTTATTGCTACGTGGCAAACAAGTTACCAGTAGGTTCAGTAGATTGTCAGAAAACAAACAAGACCCAGCATTCATGATATGCACGCTCTTAAGGCTGTGCAATTGGGCAATTAGTTGAAAGGGGTGTGTTCAAAAAAATAGCAGTCTCTACCTTTGACTGTACAAACTCAAAACTATTTTGTACAAACATTTTTTTTTCTGGGATTTAGCAATCCTGTGAATCACTAAACTAATATTTAGTTGTATGACCACAGTTTTTTAAAACTGCTTGACATCTGTGTGGCATGGAGTCAACCAACTTGTGGCACCTCTCAGCTGTTATTCCACTCCATGATTCTTTAACAACATTCCACAATTCATTCACATTTCTAGGTTTTGCTTCAGAAACAGCATTTTTGATATCACCCCACAAGTTCTCAATTGGATTAAGGTCTGGAGATTGGGCTGGCCACTCCATAACATTAATTTTGTTGGTTTGGAACCAAGACTTTGCCCGTTTACTAGTGTGTTTTGGGTCATTGTCTTGTTGAAACAACCATTTCAAGGGCATGTCCTCTTCAGCATAGGGCAACATGACCTCTTCAAGTATTTTAACATATGCAAACTGATCCATGATCCCTGGTATGCGATAAATAGGCCCAACACCATAGTAGGAGAAACATGCCCATATCATGATGCTTGCACCTCCATGCTTCACTGTCTTCACTGTGTACTGTGGCTTGAATTCAGAGTTTGGGGGTCGTCTCACAAACTGCCTGTGGCCCTTGGACCCAAAAATAACAATTTTACTCTCATCAGTCCACAAAATGTTTCTCCATTTCTCTTTAGGCCAGTTGATGTGTTCTTTGGCAAATTGTAACCTCTTCTGCACATGCCTTTTTTTTAACAGAGGGACTTTGCGGGGGATTCTTGAAAATAGATTAGCTTCACACAGACGTCTTCTAACTGTCACAGTACTTACAGGTAACTCCAGACTGTCTTTGATCATCCTGGAGGTGATCATTGGCTGAGCCTTTGCCATTCTGGTTATTCTTCTATCCATTTTGATGGTTGTCTTCCGTTTTCTTCCACGTCTCTCTGGTTTTGCTCTCCATTTTAAGGAATTGGAGATCATTTTAGCTGAACAGCCTATCATTTTTTGCACCTCTTTATAGGTTTTCCCCTCTCTAATCAACTTTTTAATCAAAGTACGCTGTTCTTCTGAACAATGTCTTGAACGACCCATTTTCCTCAGCTTTCAAATGCATGTTCAACAAGTGTTGGCTTCATCCTTAAATAGGGGCCACCTGATTCACACCTGTTTCTTCACAAAATTGATGACCTCAGTGATTGAATGCCACACTGCTATTTTTTTGAACACACCCCTTTCAACTAATTCAACTAATTGCCCAATTGCACAGCCTTAAGAGCGTGCATATCATGAATGCTGGGTCTCATTTGTTTTCTGACAATCTACTGAACCTACTGGTAACTTGTTTGCCACGTAGCAATAAAAAAATATACGAAAAACCTTGATTATTCTGGTTAGTCACATTGTACTGCTATTATTTTGAACAATACTGTATATATATATATATATATATATATATATATATATATATATTTAGGTAGACTGTACAAGACTGTATTTATTATATCAAATCTACCGTAAAAGCAGTAATATTCTGAAATATTATTACATTTTTACATTACATTTTAATAAAGTTTAAAAAGTCATTTATTCCTGTTCTGGCAAAGCTGATTTTGACCCTTTTTGCTCGTCTGTCAAAGTCAGACTGTACAGTGTCTCCCAGCCTGAGTTTGCTTATTAAAAT
Organism: Carassius gibelio; assembly: GCF_023724105.1. NCBI lineage: Eukaryota > Metazoa > Chordata > Actinopteri > Cypriniformes > Cyprinidae > Carassius > Carassius gibelio. The sequence goes on along the minus strand of NC_068420.1, from coordinate 15,647,839 downwards.
CTTTAATGTGCTTGTAATTTTTTTGTCATAACAAAAGAGTGCATTTTACGCTGTAGACAGGAGAAAAAAAAAGTTACCAATTAAAGCTTGTTAATAGTTTTGAAGCAAGCCAGAGGCAGTTGATTAAAATCATTAATTCATTCATTTCAAAGGTTGTTTTTCTAAACATACAGTGCTTTGTATAAGACCTTATTTTTTTAAAGCTGTTTTTCACTTATGGGCGAATTATAGAGTTAGTTTTGGAGGGGAGGGATGGGCAGCGGTAACAGCATGTTATTCATTTTAATGGAGGTGTTGTGAGTAGAAGCCGGTGTGCAGATTACAGGGGAGCTGGTTTGGCTTTGATGCCTGTCACCATCTGGATGTTCATGTTTATAAATGATGCTATTGTCATGGATGCCGGCCAAAAGAATCAATGGAATATGAACCAACCAAGAAAATCTAAAATTAGCAGTTAATTGAGGTTACTCAAGGACCTGGTTCTTTTGGAGGTGGCATACGCCTTGTCTAGATGAGCTAAGAGTTAGAAAAAGTGCTTTTTCTTTTGTCTCTCAGTGATGATGTTTGATAAAAAAGAACTTCAAATTGATTTGTGATCACTCGTCTGGCTCTTTTAGGGGCACAAAAGCTGTCCCTGCAGGCAGGCAGTGATGTTTGGAGCTTCAAAACGTCCCTTCGCTAGTTTGAGAAAACTTGTTCTTGTCAATGTTATGCAACGCCTCGGTCAAGTTTATTTGGTGGAATCTGTTGGCAAACCCCTTGCGCTCGACACTTCCAAGTTCAACCAAGGCCTTGTTTGCTTTGTGCTAGTCTCGAGCTCTGTTTGAAGACCAGACAATGGGGGTTTGGAGGACATGCACTGGGAGAATAGTCTGAACGCAGTGCAGTCAAAGGGGTTGCAGGTACGAGAGTTAACACTGCCCGGGGGCTGCACTTAATGCTTTAGTTCACAACAAGCCAGCAAAATGTTATGTTTACTGTTTACTCTGCAGGGAGAATCGAGTCTTTTGACTATCCGACAAGATGTGAGGCAGATGCGCTGATATTAAGGAAACTGTGCTTCCATTCTGATTTTAAGGGCAGTTTATGGACAGTGGTGGAAAATGCAGGTTCCCCCTGCATTATTAATTCTCTTGTGGGAATATGAACAGTCATAATTGCTTTGTTCCAAGTGCTAATGAAATTGTGAAGGCATTTATCAAATAACCTGAAGGGTTTCACCTCAGTGAAACCTCCACTTTGGTCAAATCATACAGAGCATTCTGATTTGGTACAAATGCTTGTGATATTTAAGTAATTTCTGACGCATTTTTTAACTCTGTGGCACACAGTGTTCAATTCTTCAAGTCTGAGAAGAAAAAAATGTTGCATTCATGTACAAGTTGTAACGTATTTCACTTGAGGCAAATATAGTAGACCCCAAGTGCATTTTTTAACAACTGTGAAGATACTTAACAAAAAACATGAACTATTGAACTATGAGCTCGAGTAAAAAAAAAAAAAAAAAGGCAAATCAGGGTTTAAAGACTATGTAATCACATGACGTTAAACAACAAATCAAAACAACTGAACCAATGAGAGAACATAACGAAAAACTATTTTGTAATGAGACACTGAAAACATGGCAAAAGGAGATAATGTGCCATGAAACACGAAGCACAGTGCTGAAATTATTAACCGTTAATTTTTTTTTTTTTTTTAGTTATGACCTTTATTTAAACCTTAAGTTTTCCATCTGAATTATTTTATTTTATTTCAAAAACTACACTGGTCTGTGAAATCAGAGAGTTTGAAAACCCCTGACCCTGACAGCGTATGTCTGGGGCTTTAGATACAATGTATGCTGACGAGAATGGGTTTAGTTTTGTGCAGATATTTATTTTGCGCCATGGCTCTTGACAGCAGCAGTAGTGAGAGACGGGGACAGGTAGATGGTTAGGAGTAGCTGAGGGCGGGCAGCACTGGATGCTGACAGGTGAGCTTGTTCCCACCGCTGGGCCGCAGCGGTGGCACACCGATGGATTTCACACCTGTCCTTCACTTCAGACCCCGTGCTGAGCTTATTTCTCTCTTGCTGACTGTTTACATTAGGAATCTTTCTTCTGCTATCTCGCTATCACACATAAATTATCAGTAAACAAATTACTGCAAAAATGTAAACCTGTTTCTTTAGTTCAACGGTTGAAGTGTTGCAGCCTGCTTTAGATAAAATTGAAGGAATAGTAGACTAACCCAACACTTTTAAATAGTACTGTGTGTACAGTATTTATACATTTTCAGTCAGAGAAGCTGACAGTCTATTTTGAGTGATACTTACCTTCAACCAATGAATCATAGTTGAATTCCTTCTTTTCTATGTTTTTTTTTTCCATCTCTTATCTTATTAATCTTAAAAGAAAAGAAGGGTATTTTTGCCCTGGAGCAGTAGAAGTGGAATTTGTATTTAGTGGATTCTGGATCCCTAATGACTCGAGTTAAATGAGCTCAGAGTCTGGCTGAATGCTCTATAATTGTGATGAGTCTTTTTACCTCGGAACAATTAAAGATGCACACGTTCTGTGGAGACCGCTGTCGGACAGGAAGAGCTGAACATGTGCAGGGACATCCATGCAAACACCCAATAGCTTTCCCTAATGTCCCTTGTTCCTGTTGACACAGGTACCCAACACCATAATTGAATTATTACAGCTTCCTAAAGCTCTACAATCTTTTTCTTTGAGAATTAGTTCGACCAAAAATGAAAAATTCTGTCATCATCAACTCTCCCTCTTGTCATTCCAAACCTGATATTTGGTCCAGACAACGTTATTGGGACCCCATTGAGAATCATTGTATGGACAGAAGAAGACATTTTTTTTTTGTCAAAACAGCTTATTTTGTGTTGAAATACATTTTAAAAAATTAAGGTTCCAAAAAAACCTTATTAAGGTTCCAGAAAATCATATTTTTCATAAAAGAACCATTTAAGTTTCTCCAAAGAACCATTCTTAAAAGAACCCCTGCTGAAAAAAAACAGCATATGCTGGTTAGGTATGACGCTGGGATGCTGGGTTATGCTGGTCCTTTGCTGGTTTGAGCTGGTCCTTTCCAAGCACAAGACCAGCATAAACCAGCAAAGGACCAGCGTAAACCAACAAATGACCAGCTCAAACCAGCAAAGGTCCAGCATAAACCAGCAAAGGACTAGCATAAACCAGCAAAGGACCAGCTCAAACCAGCAAAGGACCAGCATAAACCAGCAAAGGACCAGCATAAACCAGCAAAGGACCAGCTCAAACCAGCAAAGGACCAGCTCAAACCAGCAAAGGACCAGCATAAACCAGCAAAGGACCAGCTCAAACCAGCAAAGGACCAGCTCAAACCAGCAAAGGACCAGCATAAACCAGCAAAGGACCAGCTCAAACCAGCAAAGGAGCAGCATAAACCAGCAAAGGACCAGCTCAAACCAGCAAAGGACCAGCATAAACCAGCAAAGGACCAGCATAAACCAGCAAAGGACCAGCTCAAACCAGCAAAGGACCAGCATAAACCAGCAAAGGACCAGCATAAACCAGCAAAGGACCAGCATAAACCAGTATTCCGGTGTCAAAACATACCTAACCAGCATATGCGGGTTTTTTCAGCAGGAACATTTTTTCATCTAAAGAACCTTTTTTTCACCAAAAACAACCTTCTGTCCAATGGAAAGATTTCATTGATGTTAAAGGTTCTTCATGGAACCATTGATTCCAATAAAGAACCTTTATTTTTAAATGCCTTACATCAAGTTTCATTCTAAAATTCAGACCACGTTTGCTGGTCTAAGATCAGATTCTTGCTGGTCTAATATCAGATACATCCTACATGTCCAGAGGGCCGATCTGATCTGGAAGCTGCGCTTCTACTTCTAAGATGCCTCATGAATACAGACTCAGATCAAAGCAGGCCTGTGCTATGGAGGAATCATACGAATGGAGAGAACGAGGGATGCTTAATGGATGAGTGGCAGAGGTAAAGAAGCGTGTCTGCCCCTGAGCCCAGACAAGAGGCAAAGAGAAAGAGAGGCAGATGGAGTAATAGGTCGTTTAGGGGGTCAGGCCATGCAAATGCAAATATTTATACAAGCGATTAAAACAACCTCTCGGCTGCCACCCACTCTTCTCAAATAAAGAGCCCCGTCTCCAAACGCTTCATCTCCTGAAGGCAAGGCTGATGGAGGGAACAGGAAGGGAAATTTGTGCGGGAAGAAAAAGCCCAAACAAACTGAGACATAAATGTGAGTCACTCATCTTTTTTGCCGTTACAATACAGAGATTAGAGCAGTGGGCTCCTTTTTGGGGATGGGGATCTCATCCGTTTTTCTTTTCATAGACTTTCATCCCCTCAGCCAACAAGCCCAAGGAATTTCACACCGCCACAGCCATTTGCTGAGACGGTCAGATTTGTTCATCTCCCCAGTGATGATCTGAATCGTGATGAACCATTCTGCAATGTTTTGCTTTAGATGAAATAAAAATAAATATTAATATAATATTATAACTGTTTTTCTATGTAAACATAATCTAGACGGACACCTTTGACAATTGCACTGACATTTGGTGTTGCACATTACACAGGGTTCTAAAAACATAGCAGTTACATAAAAAAATATTTTTCTAAAAAAAAAATTCTAAAATGCATCTCAAGACATTGCAGGCTTTTTTGTTAAAAAAAAAAAATTCCACTATCATGCATCTCAAGCATTTTCTGTTTTTTAAAATACATTTTTAAGATATTTAATTTAATATAGTTAATTGATTATATAAAAGCGAACATATTTGTTGAACAATCGATGAAAATGCTTTGATTTATATTACACTTTTTATACATAGAATACTTTTTAATGTACGTTTAAACAGTCTATTATTCATTGTGAAACTAGCGCAGCTGGTTTAGAACAAACCCTTTGGTTGTTTATCCTCCGTTAATGACATTTTGCAGAGACTGATCATCTTTCAGCACGTACAGCAAATTCACTGATAGACAGATCTTCCTTGTAGCTCTTTGATTTTTCGATTCTTCGACCCAAAAATGCATTGTAACCACAGTAATCTTGTAATGAATTTACCAACCACACTCAATCTCCTCAGTTTCAGCAATTATGCACCAATTTCTAGAATCAAAGACAGGTTTTTCTGAGAAGACGCTCCGCTTCGACAGATTCTAAGAATGGCTACATCAGATGAAGGATGTTACTTGAGGGATGTTGTGGTGAGATGCAAGACTGTCCTGTTCTATCACACTATTTAAGGTTGTGAACCAAACTAAAGAAAAAAATACTTCAAACCCACACTCACACAGAAATAGTCTCCCAGACACAGTCAACACAAGTCATGGAGATGAACGCTGAAGGAGATTGTAATTAATCAGACAAGGTATTTCTCAGTGGTGAAAACGCATCTTCACCACAACATTGATTTGCCCTCAGCAGTTCAGTGGGTTACACTTTATTTCGATAGTCCACTTTAGACCTTCTACTAACTCTAAGTAACATTGTAACTACATGTCAACTAATTCTCATTAAGTTGCATCTACATGTCTACTTACTCTCAGAGTAGACTGTTAGGGTACTGTAGGTTTAGGGTTAGTGTTAGGGGTAGGTTTAGGGTTAGTATAAGTTGACAATAAGTTGACAAAGAAAGTGTTAGAAGATATTACAATGACAGTCTACTAATACTCTACTAAATGCTAGTTGACATGTAGCTGCAAAGAAAAACTATCGAAATAAAGTGTTACCGTTCAAGTGTTCCTTATTTATTCACCCATCCACATATCCAGTGAAAACATTTTAGTCGGCTTTTTTGGTACTTTTACCTCAAATAATCTGCATGCAATATAAGAGACCACTCAAAATTCTGCTGTCCCAGCCATATTTAACATTATATTTCACTCAGTATTCATCAAGGTTGTATTGTTTCTGCCATTTTTGAAAAGTCATTACTTCTTGTCTGTTTTTGTTTTACAAAGCTTATGAATTACGTACTCTTATATTTTAATAATATATTATTTATTTGAATATTTGCTGCAATTTTAAAACAAACCTGAAGAATCAAACATGAATCACAACTAAATTGATTTGCCATTATAGTTGCTGAATAAATATACTTACATGACCTCTGTATGCATGTTTGTACTGTATGTTGTTTTCATAGAAAAACATTAACATAATTTGTAATTATTGGAATAAATACTATGAATTTTAGCTTTGGAGAAGCTTCTTAAAAGGTTAGTTCACCCAAAAATGAACATTTTTTCATTAATCACTTACCCCCATGTCGTTCCAAACCCGTAAAAGCTCCATTCGAATTCGGAAGACAATATAAGATATTTTAGATGAAAAACTGGAGGCTTGTGACTGTCCCATAGACTGCCAACTAAATAACAGTGTCAAGGTCCAGACATTGTCAGAATAGTCCATCTGCCATTAGACATTCAATCAGGGTTATATAAAGTGATTGGAACACTTTTCGTAAAAAAAAAAAAAAATAAAATAACGATGCGCTGTTTCAACGTGTATTTAGCTTTGATTTGAAAAAAAAACTGTCCATACTTGTGGCGTGGATGACACAGAAGAGCACATGCAGCACGGTGATATGGAGTGACACAGAGGAGACCGTTGACAAAGGAATTATTGAATAAATTAATTCTTTTTGTTTTCTTCGCTTACAAAAAGTGTTCCCGTTCAAATATTCTGACGATGTCTTTCATACTTTTCTGGACCTTGACACTGTTATTTAGTTGGCAGTCTATGGGACAGTCACAAGCCTCCTTGGTTTTCATCCAAAATATTAAATTGGGGTCCGAAGATGAACAAAGCTTTTACGGGTTTGGACGACATGGGGGTAAGTGATTAATAACAACATTTTCATTTTTGGGTGAAGTAACCCTTTAAGGTTTTACTGGTTTTCCAAATATGAATTAGGAAAATAAAAAAATATTTCTTAAAAGAGATTATTATTGATAATTGTGATAGTAATATTTGAGTTTAACCATTATGGTGCAGCCCTTCTTCATTTTTTTATTGAATGTCATAATCTGGTTAACGGACTTTTGCAAAGACCATTATATAATTTTTGCCGTACATGGTACAGATATCAGACTCTGATTATGAATGACGAAAAGTGTAAGTGTAAAGTGTGTCTTTTGGTATACAGGATGTAACCACCCAACAACCAACAAAATTACTTTAGCAACACATAAAAACACTGGATACACATTGGCAACCGCCAACAACTGCTAGGTTTGGATGTTGACAATGTTGGCAGTGTCTCAGACTGAAGACAAATCAGTTTAGTGTTTCAGTGCAAAGTGAATGAGAGTGTCGTGTGCTTATTACAATTTTAGACATTATCAAATAGAATTTTAATAAGGCCCTGAAAACCAATGATTGAGGGTACGACTCCTATGTCTCCTTTTGCTCTTTGTCTCGCTCTAAAGGGTGGCAGGAAAACGGTTGCCAGATGATGATATAATGAACGTGAAATGAGAGCGAGAGAATGTTTGCTTTTATTTAGTTGATAACCCATGTACACAATTTGCTTTGAAAGATGTTCAACAATTACATAAACTGTAGCTGATTAGTTAATGGCTGTCATTTCATAGACTGAGCATCTGGTCCCCCTCTCTCTCTCTCTCGCACTTTCTCTCTCTCTCTCTCTCTCGCACATGTGTTTGTGTGCGGCACTTTGCTTTGTAACCATCCATCTGCAAATTATAGCATTCATCTCTTACTAAAGTACAGATAGCTTCGACGGGCTTCTGAAATCTCTCTCTTTGGCTGATGGCACTGTGCCTCGGCCTTTTCTTTCCAGACAAGATTACATCCTCAATAAAAAATGCCTCTCTTGGAGTGTTTATTGATCAGAGGCTCTCCACTTGAGAATCAGAGGCAAGTAATATTCGTGGGAGAGTGCACACAAAACATGGTTATCTCTGTTTGTATGCATACTGTATATTGTGTATATAGTTTACTGTATGCAAAGTACCGTAAAAATGTACAGGCATTTTTAATTCAATTAATGCTTGCAATAACAAGGATGCATATACAAGTAATCAACATTTTGGACTTTCTATTCATTGTAGATTTTTTTTTTTTTTTTTTACCATTGTTTCCACAAAATTATGAATATTATTAATACATTTTTGTATATCTTATATACACATTGTGTGTTAAATTGTGTGTGTGAGTGAGTGTGATTTATGGATGGATAGATAAATAGATATTACATATGTGAAAAAGAACAAGAAGGGGGGAATAAAATTAGGAGTAAAGGAAGATTAAACGAGTATAAAGAAGATTCGGCCCTCATAAGCGGAGCTTCAGACTCTGTAACATTAATATTCAATAATTAAGAGTGCTGGAATAGTTGTAGTAGGTTTCGATTGGGCAGAGGGGAAGGATCTGGCAGGATATTGGTGCTGAAAGGGAAGTTTTTCTTCAGGAAGTGTTTGGAATATCTGCTGTCAGAGAATGTTAGATCTTCTCCTGCTCGCAGGCTCACGCGGTCACGGGGGAGAATCAGACCAAATAGAGCTCAGCTTTCAGAAAAAGCTGGAGCCACAGCCTGCGTAACCTGGAGGATATGAGGGAAAATTACTGTTTGTGCTGCGTTGTAGTCTGGAAAACCAGTCAAGGAGCGGTAAAATGCGACGTATATGCATACATCAGGGATTTTCAGCCAGCTCATAGTGCAGTGTGACCTGCTTTCCTCAATGAAGCTGTTTTAGAAAGCCATTCCTAATGCACACTGATTGGTAGGTTGACTTAATAACTGATCTCCATACAGCAGCGTGCACATACTGTATATTCAGACACACTGCCCTCATCACACCCAATCACAACAGCCAGATCCCCCTCAGCTCATTTCAAGCTGTGCTTTGGGAGTATTGCGGGATAATGACCATCTCCGTGTCGTTCCATGAATCTTATTTATTGAGCATAAAGTGCTGTTTCAGAGTGCAGTTTATGGTCTCCATTTAGATCTCATATATTTTTATGTGTAGCTGGCACCAAGGTATTCCCTCTGGTGTCATTTAAAAAGCACTTTAGGACAGTGTAGCCAAGTCAATATGAACAAATCTCATGATTTAGAGCTTCTGAAGGGAACTCATTTCAACCGGATGGTTTGCGTCTGCGCTGGGCCTCAGGTGCTGGCGGACTTTATTCTAATATAGACCTCTGCGTTTTGTTTTTTTGGGAGAGTTGGTTTTGTTGACATCAGCAGTGTTGTTGCCACAGGAGATGATGGGAACTTTGATGAAGAGGGCCACTAAATATTCAGGATGAGCTTCTCCTTAAAAATAGTTTTGTCTACTTCAAACAGCTGGTGAGATGTAATCATTTAAATGGTGGCTGTCATAATTAGCTTTTGCGAAAATGGACTCTAGAGATTTAGAGAAAAAACATTTTAGGAGATTTATTCAAATATTAGAATTAATATATCAAACGTCCGAGTAAAATATAATGAATATATAATATTGAGAAAATATTTATTAATGTGATTAGCAAAAGGCTCTTCCTAAGTTCTTTTTTTCTGGTAAACTAATGAGCAAAGAACATTTAATGACTTTCCTGAGGTAAATGTAGGCCCTACCGTCAGTTGTTCATGAGTTGACGTTTCTCCGCAGTTGAAATATTGATTGGGCGATTACATGAGATAATACATTTCGGTAAGTTGTATTATTTGTTTTAACGTACTGTCTGATGTTCATTTATGTTTTTCATGTTATAAATAGTGAAGGAATGATCCGGTTCATGAACGCTTCATGCTGCCATATGAACTGACTTTCCTGAGGTAAAGTTGTTCGCAAGCTGTTTATTGAGGTTTGATGGCGGTTGAAATAGTGATTTAGCGATTATTTGAGAGATAATACATGTCTGTAAGCTGAATTGTATCTTTTAGCATACCTTCTTTTGTTTATTCATGTTTTTTGAAGAAAAACAAACGAGCACTTTGTTCATACACATGTTTTGCTGCCTTTTGAACTGAGGCGGCTTTGAAAGATTTGGATAGCTTTCTTGAGGTAAATGTACCATCCGTTATTCACAAGATGTTTTACTGACGTTTCCCAATGGTTGAAATAATGATTTAGCATTTAGCCTACACAAGAGACAATCCATGTCAGTAAGTTTCATTGTATATTTTTATATACCTTCATTTTTGTTTATGCTGTAAATAGTCGTGAAGAGGAACACACAAACAATTGGAAAATAGAAAAAAAAAATTGTAATAGAATCAACTGAATTTAAAATCTTTTTTTTTTTTTTTTGGTCTAAAATAAAAAAAAGAGGTCCAAATTCAAACAATACAGTATGTCTGCATGACTTTGGCACACGATTCCCCTCCAGAGCTACACCATAGCAGCCAGTGCTTTTCATCATGAAGAGCCAGTCTTTGAAAAGGAGAGACACAGTGTAGAGAGACAGAAACCATGTGCCTGGCTTGACTTCCTGCGGTCCAGCCTGCAGGCCCCTCGTGAGATCTTAGCTGTGGCCAAATCTTCCACACCTCTCCAGCATCCACCAGCCACGCCTGCAAGAATGCACCCTCTCCCCAGCCAGACACAATCCCTAGACCTATGAGTCCTGGTAAAGCCCCCACCCCCCTACTTTAGAAGGTTGGCTGTGATGTTTGGCCATGGTTTGTTTGCCTCTCGCTTTTTTTTTTTTTTTTTTTAAATAGCACTGCTCCACTGACCCAGTTTGTCTTAATCCCCTTGATGTGACTTTAATGGACTGCAGGGGCGGAGTGAATGGAGAGGGGGTGAATATGTGTGCGATTGGACAAGGGAGGAGCTTCAGACAGGAAATGTTGGGCGCGTGAAGCAGAGCAGTAGGAAAGGAAAGGGGGAGAGTGATTTCCTCCTGCCACCGTGTTTACTGTGGGCAGTAAATTAATTTGATGTTGTTATGTAACCATAATCATCATCCTCTATAATCACATCAGCAGTTTTGTAAAGGCACCCAAAATAGATGGACAGGAGTGGACATAGAACAAGAGGAGTGAAAGGAAAGCACAGACTTGAACATCACACAAAATGCCCATGGTGGACCCAAATGGAAAATAAGAAAAATAACTAAATTTAGGATATGACTGCTTTAGAGTCCCAAAATGTTTCGAGGAGAGGTGTTAAACACAGTACAGCGCACAACTTTATCTCTGTTCCTTTCATCCTTCATCCCTCCTTCAGGGCCAGACAGCACAGGAAGCAGTTAGCGCGTTTTCTCTCTGAATGCTGGCAAGACTCTGGGGCTCACTGTGAACACTTCAGCGCTACATTAAACATTTACAAAGCTCAAGCCAAGTAAAAGAAGCTGCAAAACTGACCTTAGATCAGTCTGATGCAATGTTTCTCTGATAGGTTTAGGTTTTAATTACCTTCTCAGTCTCTCATCTGTCAGTGATGCACATCTCGACTTTAAACTCTTACCTCATAGCAGTGGATTGGAACTGATATTGTATGAATAATCTTGATGTACTATTCAGAACTGCTTGAATTGAAGGAGCTGAAAAATATCTCTCCCTGGCTGCTTTGGCAAATCATCTTTACTCCTCGTATTCAGCCAGAGCTGAAGCTCAGCCAGTTGGGTTGTCATGAGAGAGAAGCTCAACTCAGATCTTTCATCCTCTCGCTAGATGACAGCAAGTATTCGAAAAAAAGAAATCCTGCACAAGAAACCAACTTCAATTTGCTTATTGCACCCAGGGTGAAGCTCTGTTTACCACGAAGCTTTAACAGCAAGGTACCAACTGGCACACTTGTTTGAAACCTATAGCATTTGTGCATCTATTGTTGGAACCTCCTAGTGGCCTACTACCCAGTGAACTAAAGCATCATTTACATTTTTAGCTGATTTATTAATTAATTCAAAGACACATTCATTCAGTTAACAGATAAAATAGCATGTTCATAATTTCTGTTGTTTTATCAACCTTGCAATATTATTACAGGTTCTTAAAGGTGCTGTATATAGGATTGACTCCGAGTGGTTGAACTAGGTATTACAGTCCAAATTCAAAATATTGGAGAGGGTTTTTTTCCCCACACACCCTCCTTCTCAGACTTGACGCACACACAGGTTGCTAGATTGATTTCACCAACTGGAACGAGCGCACTTGATGGTAAATGAAAGGAATTACACTGTGTTTTCCGCAAACTGGTAACACGGGATGCCGAAATACAATTTGGTAAACTGGCAGTGGACAGGTTTCACGAACCAAAACAACGACAGACATTCCGGCCCGGAATTCACATTTTCAAAGGAGAATAACTGACTGTAGCATTGTTTTTCAGATAAACAAGTATATTAACTTAGCATTAAATATCTGTAAACATATTATGGTATTTTTATGCTTTTGTAGAGTCAAAATCTTACATACAGCACCTTTAAAGATTATTCTCATTTAAAAACACTGAATTGTTTTGCTGTTACAATGAAACATCAATACTACATCTATGAATTAGACAAAAAAAAAAAATGTGAAAAAACAAACCTAAAATATATTACTAACCTATAATCTAGCATTTCACATTACAAGGCTAAATTATTGTTTAAAAAAAATTACATAAAGGTAAAAAAAATGTCAGGGTGGTGCAACTGTTATGAAAATATAATGAATACATTTTTTTTATTATATTTTACAATGTAAAATGTTCTTTACATTGTAGTTTGCCAGAGTGTTTCATTATTATTTAAAATAATTATAATACTATTATTATTTATTAGCTCATATTTAAATATCATATTCTGCCAAATCAGAAAATAATGTGGACTGACTTGCAAAATGAATTTGGTGCAGCCACCAAAGAACAGCAGATATTATGGTATGCAACTCCCCAAAAACTCACCGAATGCTTTTTATGAATTAATAGTTCATAAAAAAATTTAATAATTTTAAGAAGTATATATTAAAAATAAATCTTGTTTTCACAATAATGAGCAAGATGTATACACTAACATTTATTCAAGGTGTAAGGATTTTTATCCTATTTTATTTTATTTTATTTTTTATTTTGCTACACCACATGACATTTTTTAAAAGTCTTTAAATGTAAAAATGAAAAAGTCCCCCCCCCCCAAATATATAGAAACAACATGAACATTTCTAAGAATTTAACACTTAGTTATATGATTATACAGTTATATGATTGCTATAATGTGGACTATAAGGGCTCAGGGTGCCACTAGAAGAAGCACTTGAATGTGTATAGCTTTAATTGCAAAGCTAAAACGCAGAATAAAATAATCATCCCACCCTTCATGTTCATCTGTGAAAGTGCTCCTTGAACGATAATCAAATTCAGCATGTAAGAACAAGCACACCTCAAAATGTGAGGCATTAGATCCCTCATTAGCCGCCGTTTGAAACAAGTTAGTCGGCCGTGGATGCCAAGCATTGGCTCTGACTGCTGTAGTGTCGAAGCGACAACGACAAAAACTCTGATGTATTGAGTTGAGGAGGAAGGCAGTGGAGTGTGAAGTAGCATTATCAAATACAGATTTCCTGGCGAGCTCCTGAGAATCGCTCCCCTGCCGACGACACCAACTGGCGGCTTCCCCCGCCTGGCGACACTGGCACCCCTGATGATGATGAGCTGTCAGCTCACTTTATACCGGGAGGGTAAAGCGAAATGTCGTCCCAGATGTTGCCAACTCTGACCCTCCCTGATGTTTTTGGGATGTTCTGCAGTCCTGTGTCGAAATGCAACGCTTGTGTTTTCCGTCAAGTTTCACGAAATCGCTCACTGTCTCCAAAGAATGTACACAAAAACCTGAGGCGCAGAAACTCATGCACAACGAACAGGAAAGAAGCTAAACGTGTATGTTTCTTGTCATCTGTGGCCCCAGGTGAGTTTGGTTCCAAGGTGTCTACGGTTTCTACCTTAAAACAAGTGGAAGTCTGACAGGCATTACCCAAGCTTGGGGACACTGCTTCATTTGTACTTCATTCAGCCGAACAGCAGTCTGACAAACTCGCAAAGCCCAAAAGCTCGGTCTGGCTTCACATTCAGCTTTTTTTTTGCCTCGTGTTTATTGTTTGCGGTGGGCAGGGGTTCGCCAAGTCCCGTCTTCACCTCGGGCGGAAAACTGTCACTTTCCTCCGGGGATTCAGGTCTGAGTTTGACGGGACCGATGAGTGGGCCCTGACAAGCCCAGCTCATCAGATTGGGACTAGCATGTGCCGGTTAGCCGGACAGGGTTTGTTCCCTACCTGCCATTTTATATCCTCCACCTCAATGTGTAATTACAATCACTTGTCATGTCTGGTATATCACCTGGGCCCGACTGTGTCAGCTGTCAGCGAAGGAAATGTGATGCTTATTCATTGCCTGTGTAGGCGTTCCACAGCAAGGTCGCTGGACGGACTGCACCTTGAGCTAACTGAGGGAGAAGTATGGTCGAGTAAGAGTGTGTTTAACGTCTGTGGAAGAGAAAGAGTGAAAGTGTGAGGGCGAACGAGATGCTTGTGTCAAACCACAGTTTTGCACTTTGTAAGCAGAGGTAATGTCACTTCCTGTGTTTAATACAAATAGCAACACTGACAGTCCACAGGAGCACCCCAGGAGGCGCAGAGAGTTACTCGAACACGAGGCAGTACTTCTCATATAATCCGACTAAAGATGTAAACATTTTTTAATCGTAGTGTTGCATTAACCATAGAATCTTGCATTAAAAAAGTTTTTTTTTTCATTAGTAGTCATTATAGCCATTAAATGAACAATTTCCTTACATGGTGAATACATGTGAATGTGATTTTTTTGGGGTTTAAATCCATAAATATCAGTGAAATATCAAAATATCATATCGAATATCGAATATAAAAATAAATTGTTTAGTTTAATTTGTATTGCCTGTTTCTGCAATAGGTTGAACAATATGAATTTTGTGAAATTAATAAATAACAAATAAATACATAAATAACTATTAAATTAACAGCTTTGGTAAACTGATTTTTTTTCTAAGAAATAATAATAAGAAGAATAATATTAAAAAGGTAATATCTCTAAATTTCACGTTTTTAATGAGATTATTATTATTTTTTTATTCATTATGATATCAGGAGAGTTGAATCACCCTGATATTTTGTAAACCCTAGCTAAATATGCTGAAATAATGCTCAAATTAAAAATGTTACTTTTAAAAGAGGTGTATTCAAGTTGCGAATTTGTATTTTTTAATGAATTAATATGCAAATATGTGTAGTTTGCTCTGGATTAGACTAACTTAAAAATGTAAACATAACATTACAGGATAAAGACAATGGAGTTTTGCTCTTGTTGACTCGTTCGCACAGTAGCTGAAGCCGTCCCACAACTCTCGGTTCTTGAAAGGAGACGGTTGCCTGTGTGTATTTCCTGTTTGCTGCATGTCACGTTTCCTGTTCTGGTTGACATGCAACACTCTGCCAACACAGCATACACACGATCCGTTGACCTGACCTGTTCTCTCACCTCTGCATGCACATTTAGCCTTTTACCTGAAAATCAGTCCGTCTACACGCAAGCACTCACTCATGTATCCATTGTCTGCATGCTCCCATGATCACGCAGTGCTGTTTTGTTATCATTCTTTTCTCTCTCACTTGGGTGTCTGTGATTCAGCCCGACAGTTATATAACCTTTCCTGTCCCTGTTGATATCCCAAGTGAACATATTTCTATGAGTAAACACACTCATCTTTCTCTCCCTCTATCATGGATTAGATTCCGGTCTGTGTCCCCCAACTTTCCCTCCCTACTCCCCTTCACCGAGTCGCGTCTCCCCGCGGCCACTTTCTGCATATTAGCACCCGAGGCCACACTGAGGAGGCAGATACGCATTGGCTGCCACGGCCGGTGAAAAACGAGCTTTGGAGAGGCAATAAATTGCATCCAATTTAGAGATGAAGGCAGAAATAAATTTCTCTTTTCCTAAGACTGAGAAAAGGAGAAGTGGAGGAAGGCTGGAAAAAAAGCCTCCAGATAATTTGGTCGCATTTTTTTTTTCTTGCAATATTCTTTTGGAAATCTATTTTCATGTTATGTGTTTTCTTTTTTATTTAGAATTCATGAAATAATCATGCTCTCGTGTTTGAGATTGCTTTTCTCTGTTTTCGGCGGTTCTGAAATTAATTACTTTTGTCTAGGATGACGTTTTTGCATCTCAGCTCAAATGCGTTTTGAGTCAGAGGCAGCGTTTTGGAGAAAATGAATTAATCAGACCTGATTTGGCATATACATAATTTCTTTCCTTGACTTTGTTCACCTCCTCTTTGTCTCCTGTCCTTCTTTGTTTTTTTTTCTGTTAACTTCATTCCAGTATCCCAAATAAACTGTCCAAAATTTTTTAAATCTTTCCAATCAAAGAGCTTTTGGAAAAGTTTGGGAATCCCTTCCCTAAATAAGAAGTAGTCAAGAGCAGTTTTTCTTTTTTCAAACAAAAAAATTGTTCCTTTTCTGGCCATCATGAATTGAAAAACATTGTTTTCTGCATTTATTACCATATCTGTATTACCATCACCAGCCAAATGACGTTTATCTTACCGTTTACCTTCTATTACCAAGTATAGTCCCCTTCTCAAAGATCCCCTCCACCCTTTTGTCTCCAGAATTAGCCGAGTGATGGAATTATTCTCAAGTCCAATAAAATTCATCTGGGAAATAAGATATTATTATAAGCAGTCCGATAGTAATTCTTATGGGAAGGATGTGATGTTATATGAACATTCAATTATACGAGCTAATTTACGACATTAATAACTAGATTAAAAACACACCCACCCTAGATAAGCCGCTCACTGCGCCAGCTGTTTATCACAGACTGTTCAGATTTGCCTCTGCTGAGTTTACCTTTGTTAGCGTAGCCGCTAACATGCTGTTTTATCAAAGCAATGTTGTTATACTGAAAGAGTCATGTCTAGACTAGAGTATAAAAAGATGCAGCACAGATGGAGTTTAACAGATCGGTTTTGGTCATTTGTTTAAACAACAACCGTTTTTTGGACCTTTGAAAATGGGTTTTAAAAGGAAAATTCCTGACGATTATGTTTTTAAGTGTACAAAGTACAAAGTAACATCACCATCGACCACAAAATGTATTTTCCCCACAACCTTTTGATGTCCAAAGTGAAGGATTTGCATTCCTTTGAAATGTGGCATTGGATGTTGTATAGTTTGAATAATCAAAGATGATTTGATGTGAGCGAACTAACTCCACCCCCAGACAACTTGACTCCACCCCTTTCCACTATTTCATGCTGTTCATAAAATATGGAAATGGTGCTTAGAGATCAATCGGTGACGTGTTTGCATTACATGTAGCTAAAACAGAAAACTTTTTATGCATTTTTCTTTCAATTACACGACAGCTGTGTTTTGGGTGCCTGAAAACACCAACTATTTGAAAAAAAGTTTTTAAATATAAATTTATGTGCTAAATAATGTACCCCAAGCTTTTGTTTTTATAAACAAATTGACTAAAAATCGATTTTTCTCAATTCTGCAGGGAACTGCAGGAGGTTTGAGAGTTGCTGAATAACTAACATAAATCATAAAAAACGTAAAAACGTAAATAAATATTTTTTTTTAAATGAAAAGAATTAAAGAAAAAAACAATATATTTAAAATAAAATACAACAGTTAACTTGATTCCCTGCATGTTATGTGACTTTTAACTGACAGTATAAAACTGTGAATGTGGATTTGTTGTTAAATTATTGTAATACTAAGCAATCTCAGTGGGTATTTCAAGAAATATTTGAGCTTTTCATAAATTATGGAAGCGACTAGAGCAGCGCTGACAGAGATGCATTCGCCTTAGCATAGCTCTCAAGTGAGCCTCCCTTTCCATAACAATGCATTTTTAACAGGGTCTCGACGACATGTCTGGCTAGACATGGAAAGCGCATGCATGCATACATGCATCGTTGCAGTTTGTGCTTAGTTCACGGTCCTGTGCTCGCATGTGGTGCTATTTTAATGCTAGCAACTGACAGCTGTGTCTCACCTCAGGTGATGCTAATTAAGAGCCACTATCATCTTTTCTCATGGTCTTTTTATAGATTTGAATGAAAGACCTTTAGAAGCTATTTAATGAGTTAAGCACCCCACATCCGTAGGTATCATTTTCCAACCAGCTCAAAGATGTTTTTGCTGCGTTTGTTTGTTTGTTATAGCTTTTTTTACTCTTTCGCGTGCAGGAAATACACATGGGGCGCTAATTTTAGCTCCCCCAAAAGAACATGCACAGCCACCACCAGCCTACGGTGAACCACAAGTGCGTTTGCAACTCATCCTACAAAACATCAATCACAAACAAAGGTGTTAGCCACAGCCTTCTGCCGCTTTGGCCTTTTCTTGTAAAGAAGTAGTGCTTTGAGAATGTTCCACTTTTTTATGACTATCCTACCCCTTTGTGATGCTTGGTAGTCACATGTTTTGCTACATTGCTTAATACTCAGTAGAACTGAGAAAAACTAAATAATTATAAACATGAAGATTTACTAATTTCTACTACTCTTGATGCCATTTTTAGGTTTTCAACCAACCAAATGCACATGATTGTCGGACATTGCTTTGATGGCTTCCTGCCTCCATTTATTACAATTTTAAATGTAGTATTTTTCAGCTTTCCAGTCAGGATACAGTAGCAAGCAATTACTGGAAAGACAGGTGTGTGAAATCAGGACAGGTTGCAGGCTATACTCGAACCGATGTTTCCCATAAGAGTACCACAGCTACACATCCCCATTTTTTTATATACAGTACTGCTTTTTTACAATAGTGTGTATATTCAGGCCCTAAGTTCAGGCCCAGGTTAAGTATTCATCTTAACCTTATCTTCTATGACTTGGCCATGATTTCTGTCATCGTTTGTTTGGACTCCACTCAGTTGTAGAGCTCCGTGGACCACCACACAGTGAGTATGTTGCTTTGGCTGAAGGAAAATCGATGTCGTCTCTTCACGGCACACTGGTTTTGTGTGGCTCCTGAGGAATAATTAAAGGGCCCTCACACCACTCAGCCAATGTGACGATGACTAGCGCTCTTACATAAATCGATAGCTGCTTTTTTCTTTTACTATTATTAATTAATTTTAAAAAATCCCCATCTTGCAGTAACACACACATTTTCCTTCAGCAGTTATGGGTCAGTGTGTCACTGTGCCATGTCAGCGATGTTGATACGTTTTGACAGGCTTTCCCCTAAAAAAGAAGAAAAACACCCTCCTCCCCGCTAGCACATACAGTGGAGTGGGAGATACTATGTCAGAAACGGAGGGGGAGACGCCACATTATTTCTCCTTCATTACGTCACATAAGCAGGAAGCTGGAAGGCTGGAACGGAGGTGACCTTTCTGGCTGAGTTTTTGCACTGAGGCGATTTTTGTATGTGTTTTTTTGTTTTCTCTCGATGCCAGGTTTTAAAACATAGCTGCGCCATAAGGACAAGCGGTGTCTGTGAACACTTACGTTTTACATTGAAGTATTATGTAATCTTAGAAACCAGTGGCATATTCAACATATATGTCCATTTAAGGTGTAAACTCCATATGAGTTTCTAAGAATTTAATGCAAATCATTTTCTAAGAAGCCGGGATGTCTAAGAAACTAAAATAACATTTCTGTCTCACACTTGTCTTAAACACACACATCAAATAGATCTCCTGTTATCTCTCAGCTCATCAAAAACTTAAGCATACTGAGACAGTCTAAAGAACACTCAAAAAATAAAGCAAATAATACAGAAAATCAAATTTCCTCCAATTAATAGACTTTTTAGTTACTTGTAATTCAACAACAACAACAATAGCATTATTACTATTATTTAGTAACTTACTGCATCCAACTATATTTTCAGAAAGGTAGATGACGATGATGATGATGATGATAATAAACTGTTTTAATAGTAACGTGCATTCCAACTATGTTTTGAGAGGTAGCTGAATTACTATTGTTATTATTATTATATATATATTTTAAAAAAGTTTGTATATTGCAATAACAGAGACAGGAGGTGTGATGGACTGTGATGTGCTTAAGGCTTTTGGCAGCCATTAAGTAAAGACTAGCAAGGGTAGGAAGCATCAAATCAATGTATTGTGATGTGAAATGACGGCTGACTTTGATCAGCAGCCTTGGGAGTGCTTTAGCATTGAACACAGTGAGTGGGTTATGCAAATATATGGGCGGGGGTGGTACAAAGACCGAGAATCAGATGCTAGTATCTGCTAATAGTCATTACTAGCTTCCAGTTATACACAGAGTGTACCAAAATTATGTAGAATTATGACATAAAATAAAACAAAATGAAATACAATGACAGATAAAAAAAGAATAGAAAAGAATGAATATAAAAAAAATAGATAAGAAGAATAAAATAATAATAAAAATAAAAAATATCAGTGTATGAATCAAATTTTATTATTAAGTTTTTTAAATAATGTACAATACATAATAGATAAATGTAAAAAATTCAAACATTATAAACACTATAACCATATATTTTACATCCCCTCACTACATACAAATCCATTCAGTTGAATGGAATTCAAAAAAGGAATGAAAAATATAATGAGCATGGCAGAAGACATATATTATAAACAAATTTAAACACATTTATTTAAAGTGAAACTGAAACTACCTGCGTGTGGGAATTGTACTTTTTAGTAGTAACTCACATTGCATCTAACTACGTTTTAGCTTGGCTGTAGTTGAACTAACAAAACAAAGATATTTTGGTGAATGTGTCCATTTGAGCATCCGTGGTGCAGTTGTGGTAGTCGTACCTCCGTCCCTGTCCCGAGGGGGCCACACAGCCTCTGCTTCTCTCCCTTTCCCTCCAGAGACAGCATTCTTATGCAATCATATCCATGACAGCTGTTGTTTTTAAAGGACTTTCTTCCTTTTTTATTTGAGTCATTGGTGAGTTCAACAGTGTAACAATACAAACAAAAACCAAACAATATGAACATTATCTTATACAATGAGAACATTCTGTCATCATTTATACTCACCTTCATGTAGTTTAATTGTATC
The DNA here is from genome assembly GCF_023724105.1 of Carassius gibelio. Lineage (NCBI taxonomy): Eukaryota > Metazoa > Chordata > Actinopteri > Cypriniformes > Cyprinidae > Carassius > Carassius gibelio. The sequence goes on along the minus strand of NC_068420.1, from coordinate 15,626,805 downwards.
TTCATTGTGTAAAACCCAAAACGTCATTATAAGGAAAAGAGCAGCATTAGCATTTTACTAAATATCTCTTTTTGCATTTTATGAAAAAAATAAATAAAATGGTTTAGGGGTTTAATACATGACATTGAGTAAATAATGTCCAAATTTGTAATTCGTACTGTAGGTGATCTATCCCTTTAAACTTGAACCCTAAATCCTTGTTGCAAGTTTCGGCGAAAAGGACCAAAAGGTAGCGGCGCTGCTAGGTGCGTCTCCTAACAAGATGACTGTTCAAAGGCTTTTTTTTTGTGCTCTGGAGAACATGAAAGACGTGTTTAAAAATTTAAAAGCCCGATCTGTTCCAGTGCTGTGGAGCGGCAGAGGAAAGCAGATTTTCACATCGTCGTAATTCCCCAGTCGCTTGCTTTGTAAATTAATTAAGATGTTTATGACAGCTGCTTGCACCTAATGGAATGCTTATAGACTTTTGTCATTAATAATTACTGGACTGTAAGGCTACTTCCTTCATGTGTTGCAGGGGATGTATGGACTCTTCAATGGCTACTTTATGTCCTGCGGTTAACCTCTTGTTTTGTTGGAAGCTGGGGGTCACTACACACTTGAGAGATTTGTGTTGAATTCCTGATAGTCGCATTTCAAAATGTTTACGCATACATATAACTGTAATTGGCTAAAGACACGTAAACATTTAAGCTCTAACAAAAACATTTTAAAATGTCGACTGCAAAAAGTTATTTTCAATTAATTATTTGGTCTTGTCCAGTCAATATCAAAACGTAATAAAAAAATATATTTACACATGCAAAATATAAGTTCCAACAATCCAACAATATCCAACAATATAAAAAGTTGAATGCATATATATATATATATATATATATATATATATATATATATATATATATATATATATATATATATATATATATATATATATATATATATATATTTCAGTGAATTGTAGCACAATTCTGCACTGCATACTTCATGTTCAAGTACTTATATGATACATACCTGCTCATCTAGGAACAGACAACCAGAAAAAGTTGACATCAGCTGAGAAAACCACCTTGGTGAGCTAAAGTACATGATAAAATGCTAAAGATATTTGGGAGCCACTGTGCTGGGGAAAGGGAAACTAGATTAGCCATATTGTGTTTGTTGGGAGCTCTGGGCCACACAAAGACATTGCTTTATCCGGTTCAGTCTCTTGCATAACACATACACTCTCAGAAATAAAAGGTACAAAAGCTGTCACTGGGGCAGTACCTTTCAAAAGGTACACTTTTGAAGCTCTTAGCAACTGATATGTTCACTTTAGGTACTAATATGTACATTTAAGGTACCAATATGGACTCTTATGGTACAAAGATGTGCCTTTTTCGAAAGGTACCGCCCCAGTGACAACCTTTGTATCTTTTTTTTTTGTTTTCTGAGAGTGTACATGTAGTTATGAATTTGAAATCGATTTTGTTCTCTTGTAATGACTTGATTTGAATCTACACATTAATTTTATATTTTATTTTATTTTTGTGGCATTTGATCTCTCTGTTAACTTCGAAAACATCTATATTGGTGTTTGGTAGCTATTACATTTTAGAATAACTGCATTACATTTCATTCTGTTAGACATTGTCATTTACTTTTGACAGAGTAGAGTGTGTTTTTTAAACTATAGTAGGGTACTGTTGGCTAGCATTGAAGCACATCTGATGCATCTCAGTTATGGAGTGCTAATGTTCATGTTATCATGTTTGAAAGCCAATCCTTTACAAGGGAATGTGCCATTGCAGAACTGTCCGGACCTACATTTGCCGCAAAGTGGTAACTTGGCAAGAAACTACCAAGTATCTATTAGTACTGCCAGACATTTTTCAGTAAACAAGTGCCTCTTTCTGTTAGCATACACAGTTAGCTTTGTATAGTTAAATGCGTTAGCGTTGATATTGTTTATTGAAATCACAAAATAGCCAAAAGGTGGTGAAGAAAATGTGAGTGATTTTTGAGTCACTGCCTAAATACCAGTCTAGTTTTGCAGTGATGCCAAGACTTATTTCCTGCAGTGGAAATGGATTTGTCTTCTCATCAAAAGAGAAAGCAATATTTATACAGCCAGTGCTTTCAGACAGAAAGCCCCAGAGGCTCGTGTGACTTCAGAGTCAATGGTACAAATTAATAAATAAATGACCCCATTTTACTGATTATGAGACTTGTTATATTTTAGGGCCCTTGTGTTTCCTCAACCTCATTATTCTCTCAGGGGAGCAGGAGGTGCTTTGTATGTTCATAAGTGGTATGTAGTTCCTGAACATGTATAGATCCCTGTATATTAGGAAATATATTTCCTAAGTTATATAGAATGATTCCTGAATGATCATACAGTATAACACTGAATACTAGAGTAATGACAGCTGAAAATTCAGCTTTGCGTCACAGGAATAAATGACATTTCAGAACATATTCAAATGTAATATATAATATGGCACTTAGATAAGTATAATGCACTTGTTTATGTGGAAACATTTGAACTAGGTTGTTTTCAAAAGTGGATTTAAATTATACTTTTAGGGAAATTCTAAATATTATGTTATTGTTTTACCCAGAATTTGTTTTAAAATAGGGATAGTTCATCCAAAAATGAAAATTATGTCATTAATTACTCACCCTCATTTAGTTCCAAACCTGTAAAACCTTTGTTCATCTTTGGAATACAAAAAATATATATTTTCTTGGAGCATTCTGACCCTGCATTGACAGCAATGCAACTACTACTACTTTCAAGGCCCAAAAAGGTACTAAGGACATTGTTAAAATATTCCATGTGACATCAGTGGTTCAATCATATTGTAATGAAGCTACGATAATACTTTCTGTGTGCAAAGAAAACAAAAATAACGACTTCATTCAACAAATTCTGCTCTTCCGTGTCAGTGGACGCACATTCACAAGAGTACCACAACACATCCGTGTGGTGCTCCTGATCCAGGAGTAAGCTTTCTATAATAGAACCAGTAATTTGTGTTTCAAAGATGAACTAAGGTCTTATGGGTTTGGAATGACATGAGGGTGAGTAATTAATGAACTTTTATTTAATATCCGGTAACAACCAGCACAACCAGTCTGCGCACCTGCCCGCTTTCTCCACTACTTTTTTAAACACAACCTATCTACCACAAACTACACTGTAGCATGAACAATTTTAATCGAGGAGATAAAGTTTGTTTTGCTTGTTGGCAGTCCACCTCATTGGCTCCCCCACATCACATATGTCCAAATAAGTGCAGGATATTGAAGCAGTAAGCTTGAACCCCGTTGGCTTGAAAGTGACTTCTCTGATCGACTCGCTTCTGTAACAAGAGCCCCTTTGATCTTCACAGCACACTGGGAAGAGTGCTGGCCGAGCTCTCACGTTTTAATTATGAAAAACATGAAAGATAGATGTGGAACTAAGTGCTAGGCACGACTGCGTACAGTAGCCGAAACAGAGAATTCCACCTGCAAACATCTTGAGAGATCCTCTGATATTTCCTCCCCTCTGCTGGACCAGAGGATATGCAGTAATTCTGTGACATTAATTAGAGGATTGACAGACATGTAATTCAGCTAATAGGGAGCTTTATTACCTGAGAGGTTTGCTGAGGCAATTAGCTTTATTGGCCGGTGCAGGATATGGACCAAGCAGACACTCTGGTTTTCCTCCCGGTTTCACCATTACAGTTTCCTCAATTCAATGAGCTGAGAACAGTTCGCTGTATAGGCCGATGTCCCCATGGATTGTGGGGAGTGTGTATCCTACGCCACTTTACTCAAACACACACATGCCAGACTAGATGTATTGTCCGACTGGGATTATAACGGATGTTTAATTCATCTGCACTCAAGCTGCTAGCTTAAAAATCTGTCTGAGAGATGGGGGCTGGGAAAAGAAAAACATTCAAGTGAATGCTCAGGGTGGGTGAGCGTGGTAGACACGGCCTTTAGATGTGGTCGGGTTTGGAAAGTACAACGACCCACACTCCTCAAGACGATGTTAGCTGCCTCAGAGTTCACACACTCAGTGGCTGGCAAGATGAAAGAGATGATATGCAAGTGCTTCAGTTGCAATCCACACTGCCACATTTTAAAAGTTGATACATCTGCTGTGCTTTTTTGTTTTTTGCACTGACATTTTGAGATGAATCAACAGCATGCGCACAGACCCGGGAAAGTCTGGGATGGAATTTCTTGTCATATTCATTATGAGTCATAAAGTCCCGGCGTTGCAGATGTCTTAAGCACCAATTGCTGCTTAGCCAGTCTGTGGATGCAACTGAAGATCATGTGACATCTTGTTGTGGTTTCTCTGCAAGGACAGTTTGTTTCCGACAAACATCATTTTCACTGTATCAGCAGGAGCTACTGCTGATTTGTAAATCTCTCTATATATAAATTATTACTGTTCATGATGGTCGGCCGCAAGAAAAATCCTTGATTAGGGGTGTTTTTTGCAAAGTCAAACATTGCTATTACTACTTCTCATACTTAACAGTAAATACTAAAACTCTTTTGACATGAACGATAACTCAAATTATGTGGCTTTTTGACTAGAAGTGTTCCATTTACTTCAGAGATCAGATTTAAAATCAAAAAAGGAGACTTGCATTGGGATCACTAGCTGTGTTTCCATCACCATTCAAACTGCGCAAATTGAAAGTCTGCCCAATGGGAATATGTCAATTTTTTTTTAAAGTCCCATATATCGCAAAAAAGTTTTTACACTCGCATGAGGTAATTTTTCAGGCAGTTCGAAAAAGGAAGATTTCACAAAACTGCAAATTGCAATGCAGTTTTCTTCATATTACAGGTCACCTGGCATACGTGGAATTCACATGATTATCCTTTATGTACAGTATTACTGTATAACCTCCAAGAAACACTTTTCGAGTATAAGGGGTTTTCCTTGCCATTGATGCCTTGATAACCCCTTATTTACACTGCACATGACTGCAGAGCATTATGACTCCGACATGGCCACCAGAGCTGATTGCAGCCATTGTAGTCAATGCTTGTGTTTATACCAGCCATTTCAGAAGCATCTTCTGCACTGCTTCTCTACAGATACATGCCTATGTGTGGTGTGCGATATACGTAAACCTACCAACATCCGTCGCCATGACTTATCGTGAGAAGAAAAAAAAATGTTAGCATAAAATTGTTTAGTGGAAACCACCCAGAAATCTCCAATAACCATCTACCTTTGCTTAGTAACCTCCCTAAACACTTTAGCAGCCACTAATGCCACGTTTCCACCGAAATTACCCGGAACATTTGTACCAGGAACTTTTTTCCCTGGGAACTTCCCCCCCCCCCCCCAGACCTGTTGCTTTCTGCGTTTCCACCACGGTGTAAAGTACTGGGAAGATTAGGCAAATAGACTGGTGACGTAGGTCTGCGCACGTTTCTCAATAAAAAGTATTTTTTGGACGTGCATCCTCGTTAGTTCAGACTTTGTGCATTCGAATCGGGAGTGTGATGTCCGCGACGACACGAATCAGGTAAATCTGCAAAACAGCAGCGTACTTGATAACTTCAGTCAGCTCGCCTTGACTACTTCAATTTTCCTCTCTGTATATTTACAATAAAATGAAATAGGATATCAAATACCACTGCCTCCTTTCTTTTTTATTTAATCATATTAACAGCTGCAGAAATTTTCTTAGTTCAGGGATATGTGTATATATACAGCCATTTCAATGAAACAAAATATTATATAAAATTTCCTTTTTTATTTTCATTTTAACATATAGATAAATTGAATACAGACCAAAGATAACCTGTTAGATTTACCCAAAACAAATCATGTGTTATGTCTAACTTCTAAAGAGACATGAGAGCCAGTGGCACACATCAGAAGGTCTAGCCGGGGTGAGGCTGCTCTCGGCGGATACATGAGGACACGAGGACGCGTGGAGCTCACCGTCTCAGAAAACGGCGAAACACAATTGCACATAGGTGCTGTCTTTATAAATAAACCACAGATTTGAGTTTTAAACAACTACATTCTCGACTGAAATACTTTTAAAATTACATTTCATGACACAATAACAGTAATATTTTGGAAATGATCCGAATAAATGGTGGTTGAACTCAACCAATGCTGCGTGAACTCAACTCAACCAATCAGGATGTTTAGCGCCAAAGTCCCGCCCCCAAAAGTTCCAGAACTTTGAAAAAGTACCACCTCGCCAGCAAGGACTTGGAAACGCACCGAGTACCAGGCCAAAGTCCCTAGATCCTGGGTAAAGTTCCTGCGATGTAAACGTGGCATATGTGAACTTCATTGAATCAGTGAATTTCGCATAGACATGCTACACTTTTTTTTTTTTTTTTTGAAAATTTATATCAATATTTTCTTAGGTTGGCTATACATTCAAAGTACTACACTGTTTGTTATCTTACAGCATAACTGAGGAGAATTGGCCTATTTTATAAGAAAAAAACGACTGCCTTTGTTCCAACTGTATGACAAAAGTTACATCTTGATCACTTAGCCTCCCATATGGTGAGCTATGTCTAGCATGGTAGACCCATGGTAATCTGAAATAGCTCTTGGCTGCAAGATATGTTCAATAAGCTTCCATATATTTATGGTATTTTGTTAAGTTAGCTTCATAGAGTGGCAAGGAGTGTGAGGCTGGTTAGAAAGACCTAAAACTCAAATTCCTTAGCTGAACCATAGACCACAACACTGATTTTCTCACATGCGTACACACACACTGAAAAAATACTACTTCTCTTATGTCCGCAATTGGTTAATGCGGCCGCAATCTTCGCCCGAGGAGACTACTTTGGTTGGCTAAATAAATAGATAAATTAATTTAATGATTTTCTAGCTCCCTGTCCTGGCCTTCACTCAAGGGCAAATTTAGCTTCTTTCCATAAAGTAAACATATCTTAGCGCTATGCAAGCGCTACATGGAATGTAATTCTTACCATGGTAAATATTAGGGAATTAAAAATATCCAAAGATGTCACTGTAGACTCGGCATCATTTGTTTTTTTGAACATGGCTAAACCAACGGCTTTAGTAGGACGTTCTGTGTCGCCGAGGTCCAGTCAAGTATGTAACAGGGTGGTCTTGTTGAATGCTGGGAGCTGTTTATGATGGAGGTTCAGATTTCATGGGGAGCTCAGCTGGGGATCACAAAAAGATTACTAAGGAATGGGAATGCTAGAGTGTGGGAGAGGACGGGGCCCTCTGCCCGACTTGAGTTATGTCTGCTAGCTGAACATCTGAAGGAACTTCATTTGTTCATGCAAAAAGGGTGAGGTCTGACAGATCATAAAAGTATTTGCTATCAGATATGACCCCCTAATTTAACCTGTTCATACAACAGCTACAAATACTGAAATCAGTCCCTTTTGGCACAGCTGTTGTACTATTACAAAAGTTTGAAAAGTTGGTTGTAATTCCTTAAAATTTTAGGTAGACGGTTGTAGTTATAGAACACAGATTTCACTCTAGATTAAAACCAAACTGTGTGTAAATGTTTCAAACAGGACTAACAGCTGTATTTTTATATTGTGTAAATGTAGTCATGCAGAGATGACCGAAGGGATCTTGTCTGCTATGGAGTGTAGCTTTAGTGGACCACAAGCCGGTGTAGAGTCAGCATTCTGAAGAATAACTACATATTATCCGCATTTCCTTCTGATCAGCTGGTTACTGTATTCTCACGTGCACTCCGCTAATGACTCCTGCGCCTGGGCCCATAATGGTTCTGCTGCGTTGCGGGACCGATTTGGCGTAATCATCGTTTGTTTAAGCACTCGGCTGAATGAGCTTCTGTTGTGCTGCATCTTAGCAATAACAATGGCGCTTATCGTCCGGACTCCCTGAGGTACAATTAAAATTCTGTCGGAGTCTCCAATCTGCCTGCCAGCCATGCCTGCTGTTCATGTGCCCTACCTGGGCCTACGTCAATCCTCTTTGCTGCTATGTATTATTCACAAGCTACCAGACGATTTTAGGGACTTACCTGGAGACCCCCGGGCTTCAGAAAGCTGGAGGATGGAGCAAAGTTCTTGATGTCCAGCTTCATGAATCTTAAACTGACTCTCTGATGGTCTGTGACCTGTAGATCAATGGTTCTAGTAGTGACAGGTCTGATCTGATCAGAAGAGCAAGGAAAAAGATTGCTGAGAACGACTGATTGCTTCCAGAAATGTTCCTCTAGCTACTTGTTTAATGTGGTCTTGTATTTTACATGATTTGTCTCCACAACAAACTTCTGCTTGGTTTCTCATCATGTTCTCCTTTTGAACGTGACACTACGACAATGTAATTTCTACATCCTCTAAAACTAATTTGGATGTAAATCTGCTATTTGCGGAGAAGTCAGATGGCGAATTGTTCAGTGGGAACCTGCCACGGCGGCTTGATTTTAGTTAAAACCAATTAGAAATGACCAGAAATAACAGCGCCTGGAGAAGAAGTCATTTTTCTCTTGAACCTCCCTGGAGAACACAAGGCCTCTCTACGGAGTTCCTTAAGTGTTTTAGAATATTAGGAGGAGAGATGATGAAAATCGTCAAGCTTTTTTAATCATTGTATTTTGCATTTGAAAGTTTATGAAGTATAATAAGGCTAAGTGTGTCAGTGCAAAACGGGTAAGAGAATGTCAGAATGACTTTGATGGACAAAAAACTTGCATGACATCTGTCCTCTGTTCTGATTAAATATCTCTACTTATGGTTTGCAAGGTGATATGTCATTTAAAAATATACACTATGTGCATGTGTACATGACGGATATCATAATCTGCTAGATAAGTATTGATCATAAAATAGTTCTTGCAGAAGCATTCCTGGTTTTCATAATACAAGGTATGGGTGGAGATGAGATTAGTGTTGTTTTCTTATAGACCAGTTGGTTATTCAAAGATCTTCTCTTTCTAATTAATGTTAACCTCAGAGTCAGATTCACTCTATAAGCCCCAGTAAGTGGTACAATTCTCAAATATAAAATTGAAACAAGTAAAAAAGTAATGCTTTCTATGCAATGCATGTATGTTTAGACAGGACTTCACTGTAAAAAAAAAATATTTTTAGCTAGGCAGGGGAAATGTTCATAAGCATGTGTAATCTACTAAAGAATGTGCGCTGCATGTAATTTTCTGACCAGCTTCAAAACCAAAATGTTTTCTAGAATTTAGATGACAGGAGCAATGATTTATGCGAAGATATTGTTGGAGGAAGCACAGAGATAAAAGTGGATGGAAATCTGTGCAAATGTTTGTGGTTGTTATAACTTCCTTGTAGCATTAATCCATGCTAAGGCTAGTTACTCTTGACTTGAAAGTGCAAAATTTGAGCCTGTAGGATGTTGATAGATCCATCCAGGATCCATATTTGTAACCACCAAAATTGTGGGGCTGCTTATCAGTTTTATAGAATTTACCATTATTTGCTAAATTGTATGCCCAAGTTAGAGCTATCCAAGCCTGTTCCAAAGGGCCACTGTTCTGCAGAGTTTAGCTCCAACCCTACTTAAACACACCTGAACCAGCTAATCAAGGTCTTTAGACCCACTGAAGACTTCCAGGCAAGTTAGAGCTGTTTGGAGCAAAACTGTGCAGGACATTGGAACTCCAGGACCATGATTGGATACTTTTGGCCTAAGTAGATTGTAGAAACCATTAGCACCAATGGTCTCACCAATCTACTTATGCTTACGATGCTTTTGGGAAACGCAGTCTTCAATATGTTGAGTTTGTGTCCTGTCGGTTAGCATCTGAACTCTGACATCTTGAACAGTTATAGAGGCTCGATTCTGACCCATGTCATTTTTATCTTCTCAAGATACCGATGGCAGGAAGGGAAGTGTGTTTTTTATTTCACAGTTTTCTCACTTTTATTTTTTAAATCGATTACATTCTGCAAGAATGGAAAAAAGGTGGGCAAGGCCTGTGAATGCACCCCCCCCCCCCCCAGCGCTGGTCCTGATAGCCAGCAAAAACAAAGGCCCATGCCTTAATTTTACTAAAATTAAAATTTTACTTGAATTATTTTCTCTTTTGTAGAAAAAGTTACATTGAGTCCTGAAACATTTTGCATAATTGTAGTATGCCTAAGGGGGCCATTCTTCCAATATATCACAATAGCGCTGGGCTCCACCAACCCTTAAGCTACCCAGCTCCATCTCTGTCATCATCCCCTACTCAGCTGTTACTTTTCCAGAGGTGTCTGTACCAGCCTTGTCCTTGTATGTCTGAGAGAGCCACTGTCCTCCCCCCTCGCCAGTCTCCGTAGACTGAACAGTGAATGAGGATAAGTGTGAAGCAGCAGTCAATGAATCAAGCAGTCTGACCGGCAGCAGCCGGGGGGGAAGAGAGAACGTTGAGCACCATAACCTGCCCCCACCCCCCACGGGAATGGCCTCGCATTAGGAACTTCCTCACCTGTGTGTTACTGCCACAGGTTAAATGGATCGTTCCCATTAGCTTGGTGAGGGGACAGCTCCATTACGTGAAGGAGACTCTAACTTTGAATGTCACGGAGTGCCGAACCCCAGCGCGGCGCGTCAAGCACCCTGCCGGAGAGGCCTCGCTGACAATAACCATCCATGATAATCATTTGCTGTCAGGAACTAAGGAAGCTGAAATTATGATGCACAGCCTGCTCGACAGTCCTCGGCAGGGCACTGTTCAGTTTCGCTGTTTGGATGGTGACAGGATCTTCTTGCTCACACATCTAGGGCCCAAAAATTTAATTTGGACCCTGTGCACATCCTTTGCATTCAGATATGATACCAGTTTCACTATATTTCTTATAATTTTAGAGCTGGATTTGGATAAGGAATAAAGACCCTGCCTGGTTATGCAGGTCTGAGACCTTCTTTTGTTATTTCTTAAACATGAGCATGACACTACTTTATCAGGAGAAGCTGAACCCAGATCAGCATTACTCTGTCACCGGGTTTTTCCCCATCTGTGATACAGACAGCTTTACCTGGCAGGAATGCGGGGCGACTCGACCCTCTGTGGCAGATGTGCTAAAGGTTAACTTCAAACAGTCATCAGTGTGCTCAGCATATGGAATCTACAAGAGGAAAAAAAAACTGTGAATGATGGCTGTGGACATGCTTAGAATATTTTCCAGGAAATACCCAGCACACTCTTATCGGCACTGTTTGTCTGTGACAGTTTTTATGAATGGTAATATATTATGATTGTGAAATAGTAAAAAAATTAGATGGATTATGTGTGGCCTTTTTATGATTTATAATGAAGTGTATGCACCCAAAATAATGTCTACGAGTTTTATATGACTCACCTGTAGACATCCGGAAAGATGACCTTTAGCTTGGTTGATGCAAAAAGCGGAAATAATCATGATTAAGTCTTTAGCCTTGTGTTGACTTTCATGTCCACAAATGATAACAAGCATATTTTTATGTCAGAGCCAATTTAACATCTAAAGGCGTTGTGTTTTGTGTACGTGTTCTGAGGATGATACAATTCGTTTTGGCAAAGCTATATCTGTCTATCTGTCTGTCTATCTATCTATCTATCTATCTATCTAAGTGTCTGTCTGTTTGTCTGTCTGTGTCTGTCTGTCACAATCTTTGTTTCTCAATCTATTTATTCACCAATCCATTATCCATTGTATCTGTTTGTCTTTCTTACAGTTCCATATCTGTTTGTCTTGCTGTCTTTATCTACATCTTAATGAACAAAGGAACCGTTTCCTTACTGTCCTCCAGTAGTGTGATCTGTTGCCGAATTTCACACCAATTTGTAACCGCAATCGTGATGTCGTCCTTTAAAGCACGACGGACAATCTTTTTCCATCTGTCAAGGATGGATTCACCTCCAAACTGACCCATCACCCCATCTTCCAGTGGAGTAGACATAACCTGGCAGGCTTCACTGATGTCAGGGCCTAGACCCAGACCCCCTCCAGCTCCAAACTCTGTTCACCCATTTGGTTCTCTGGCCCCTTCCCCTTGCACCCTCCAATCAGAACCATCCCAATGACACCTAGAGGAGGAAGCGGGTTCTCTCCCCACCCCTCCCCTCTCTCTCCTAGCAACAAGCCATTTTTCTGATCGAGTCTAGCGTCCTCTTTTTGACAGTAATGATTTCCGAGCAAGTACATTTTTTTGTGTTAAGATTGGTTTTCATATCTGTAAGTGACATTGACTGAATAGCTGTTGTGGTTTGGGAAGGATCAGAGACAGATAGCTGATAGTATTACGGAATAAGGATGGGGATCACATGGAGAGAGAGAGAGAGAGAGAGGGAGGGAGGACAGAGCAAGGATGAGTGATAGTAACAAAAGTTGGAGAGTTCATGAGGTATCTGATAACCGCAAAGCACAACCTGTTTTGTTTCATTCTGGGTGTGTGACTGGTCTTTTCCACATGGTGATAAAATATGTTGTTTTCCACAGTGGTTTTTGTGGTTACCCCTCAGGTATGCCTCTGCCAGCACGTTTACAAAACTACATCTGAAAGCCTTGACGTCACCTAGGCTGACTACTTGTTTTTAAGGAGTTAAATTACTTTTTAGACTTTGCTTTAGGCTACTGTTGTAGGTAATGCAGGTGTTCTGATATCTTCCAAACATTTATGACTTCCTCTTTTTGTTATGTAAAATGAAGATATTTTAGAAAAGTGTTGCCTTTGGGATATGCCGAGACATTCTTAATATTTACGTTACAGGCATGTTACTATCAACTCAGAAATACAATGTCTTGTATTAGTCAATTTGACCCTGTAATTAACTAATAAAAATAGTCCTCCACTCTTAAAAGATGGAATGTTATGAATCATCTCTAAACTAAACCAATATATATACTTTTCTGCAGTGAATAAACAGGCAACTAAACCCAGGGCAGATATCAATGACCCCTCGCTTTTCTAGCCAGACCTTTAAACGTTGCACTTAATAAAGTTTAAGAGTTAGCCAGTATTGATAGTGTGCGGGTTCGTTACTTATTTTTTATTCTACTGTTTGTTTGGTTTTGTTCCCATGCACTTATCGCCGTTTCAGGTTTGCTGAGTTTACTTTGATCTAGCCAGACCTTTAACCATGACAGTTACTGGAGTTCTGAAAATCAAAGTTTCAATTTTGCGCTTTAATATTTTGCATTTCACCGTTTCCTAGAATGAGACCTGTGTTTAGCCCATTGTCACTATTAGACACAGACTGACGTCATATTTCGGTAATTGCCATTTACCCCGATGCTGAGTGCTTTGTGATTTGATTGCAGGTGTAAGTTACAAAAGGATTATTGCTTGTTTGTTTTTTTAGTGCAATGTTGTTGTTGGACATTGTGCTCCCAGCAATAGCATTGTTGATCTGTGAAGCTTGACCGGAGTGCCTCAAGTTTCGCTACTGGGCCTTTTTTTTTGCTGCCGTGTCCTCAGGTGTGTCTTTGCTCACGTGTCCCTGCTCATTTGCTTTACCGTCTTTGACTTGTATTCCCCCTTCCCTCTCAAAAACATCTGAAGCATCGTTATCGCTGGCCAGACTCTTTTTATTTTCTGTGGAATTACTGAATCATGTCAGCTCGACGTCCCTTGAGTTTCAAAAGCAAGCTGTAGAAAAATTAGCCATTGCTTCCGCATGACAAGTGGGATCTATTAGTCTGCTCTGGCCCATAGAGCATGAGCATGCTCAGTCCACATGGGACCCTCTGTTTCAGAAACACACGCGCACACACACACAGATATAACGCACATCCATCCGTGCCTCTATGGCATTAGTCATCCTTTATAAGGTCAGACATAAAGTTGCACCCGGTGCTTCTGGGCTACACTAACAGACATGAACATATTCACAGATCTGTTTAGCATTCTGTATGTGATTTCCTGTTAATTTCCATTGCGTAGAGGTCAATTGTGACAGCAAGGCAACTGCCTGGTCCGTGTGACGGCAACATATTGACCTGCCTGACCTTGCTTAGGTGCACAGCCTGTGGCAGCACTAGGAAGCATTAACACAGTCGAAGCTAGATTTCAGTCAGTGACATGGCTTACAGCATCTCCGTTTCCAATATGCTGTCAGCTTTTTCTGTATTTTACATAACTTTTGGTTGTACACAACTGTCATTTTACACACACACACACACACACACACATATATATGTATGTGTATATATATATATATATATATATATATATATATATATATATATATATATATATATATATATATATATATATATATATATATATATTATTTTTATTTTATTTTATTTTTTACATAATGGTACAACATGTATTTAATATGTTTTACTATTTCTCTTTCTTTCAGGTATTTCAGTAACAAAGAAGACACACACTTGTAAGTAATTTTTTTTTTCATTCAATTGTTAATTATAATTAAATTATTTTGATATTAAGTATATTTTTTATATTATTGGTGATTTTAATTTGATTCATATATTTATTGCACTTTAAGACTTTAAGCAAGAATGGAATGTCTGTAGATTGATGGAATTGATTTGACTTTATTTGTATTTAATTATTATTATTATTATATTTTTTTTTTTGTGGTCAGCTATAATAGTACTATCTGTAAGAAAATTGTTTCTCAGGTTAATTTTCACTGCTGAAAAATGCTGGTTTGCTATTGTTCATTCAAGAAATCTGAATTCTTCATAGAAGTCACATTATTATTATTTTTTAAAGAAGGTGATATATCTACTTAGCTCTTTGAAAACAAGGATGCAGTTTGTGCGTGACCTACATGTGCAAGGTTAAAGACGTTCCTTTTGATAAGTCTCTGAGAGAGATAGGTATCAGCTCTGGAGGGAAGACTGTAGAATCTCTTACAGGTTGCATACGTGACCTTTCTGTGCATCTTACAGATTAAGTACTGTATATCAGTGATTTGATCTAAGCTTCAAGTTTTGTTGAGGTTGCAGATAAGTTCAATTTCACTCCTTAGCTTGTAAAGAGATTTTTAAAGCTGCATTGTTTAATACACCTTTTTCAGTGCTACTTTAAATTATAATAGGTTGTAGCTTGACTAGTTCTGAAGAAGTTAAGTCAAGCTAACAATATCTAATTTTGTCATGCTAATAGTTAACCGCTACATGGTCAAATACTGTAGCTTGTTGTTAGAAAAGCTACACTATTTTGAAAGCATTTGAGCTGCAGCTGTTATACAGGAGAGCTGATAGTGTCTTTAGCATTGCTAGCTATTTAGCCATCAGCCAGATCCTGAGAGGCTATATTTGTTTTGCATTCTTGTCAGCTATAAATCTAGCTAATGAAAGATCATCTTGTCATTTTATTTGAAAATGCAGTACTGCCATCCTTTCATCTGTCAATATTCACTTGACTTGCTGAAATACCTGGTTGTAGCTGTCTTCTCCATTCAACCAGCATAAAGGTGGATCAGTGGTCTTTCATCCTTTTCTTCCAGGGCCCTACTGCTATCTTAATTATGGCGCTGATCACTTCTCCTTAACAGAAGGAAATGAAATCAAAGAACGTTTCAAGTGAGAAGGTTCAAAGCCACAGACTGGACTTCACTATTTAATCTCAGTGAAAGAAATGCTAATGACGCGTGTCAGTGAAAGCAAGAGAGGCCGTTGGAGAGAAAGAATAAGAGAATGAAGTGTCAAGACAACATGTTAGGGATGATGGTACAGGTCAAAGGGCGCTGTCTGACAGAGAAATGGTTTAAAAGATACATAATGGGCAGAAAAAGGGCTTTGCCAGTTCCGAAATAAATTAGCATTTTTATCGCTTGTAATGTGCTAATGAATTGACTGATTTTTAGTAATGAAATCAAAGTTGAACCTAATTACTTTAATTAGTAGTAAGGAACCACCCAGCATACCCTAGAAAACACCTAGCTTTGGTCTTGCACTGAAACATGCTAGCTAAATTAGCCCATTTTGATTTTTAATGTCAACTTCTCGTTGCATTAGAGAAATAAAATGTTCATGTTGACTTGAATGAAGGGATCAGCTGAGATTGGCTGAAGGATGTGCAGTGTGTTTGGTGGGGGGTTGTGCAAATGTGCGTTTTACAATCGACTAGGCCACATATGCACTCATAATGCATTCATGAAGCAACTGAACTGGAACATGCTCATACACATGCTCATATGCACATGCAAACACACACACCCAAGGCTATAACCCCCAAACATTATTTTTGCACACATTTCCCTCGATATGGGGTTGCCAGGTCTGTGAGACAAAGACAGCCCAATGAACAATCAGAAAAGGCTAATAAACTGGCCCATTTTTAGAGTCGCTATTGTGTATTTGTCTTTGATTTCGAGGGTCAGGTTGGAATACGCTATAAAAATTTTGTCCAGATTTTTCCCTCAGTTTGCAGTCTGGAAGAGTCATTACTAGTTGCCAAATATCATTGCCAATCTGCAGATTTTTGGAGGAGAGATTTTACAGAAAATTGCTTGTATGATGGGCACCGAGTGACTCAGTTTAGCTTCAGACTATGATGCCATTCAGTCAGAGGATATCAAACATGTTTGATATTTTGAGCTGATTTTATAACACATTGAAATCACTTGAAAGTCTGGTGTGTGATCCCTAGTCGATTAGTGTACAATTCCCAGTTTTTCTCTGCAATCATTTATAGAATAATTTCCTCAAGTGTATGATGTCTAAGGTTTTTATTTTTATTTATTTTTAATTTTTTAAAAATTTTTGTATCCAAGTTTTTATATAAAAACTCCCCATTAATCTCCTCAAGATACATTTTGTAAATCTTTTTAGAAGTTTTAGTATTAATATGTGGTGAATTTATTTTTCTAATTCACCCCTAACATCTTATTCTTTCTTTCTTTCTTTCTTTCTTTCTTTCTTTCTTACTCAGTTATCTTACTTCACCTCTAAATTCACAGTGTTGAGCTGACTCTTTTCATTAAAGTATTCCTATCACCTGTTTTTGACTTGGTTTGACAAAAACTCATATTATACAAATTTAACTTGAGCATTAACCCGCAAAACAAGAAAAGCAGAAGAAGCTGAATTCCCACAGACTTGGCAACCCATTCCTACTCCAACATTCTTAACCATACACACTCGTCGCAAACTCTCACCTACCCACACACACACATCACACAGACTCATCAGCCTCATCTCTCCACTCTAGCCTGAATGATCAAAACCATGGAAGTGGCCCACCAGTCCCCTCATCAATATAAATTACAGGGCAGCTGTTGGCTAGCAGGCACTTTCACGCTCCCTCTCGGCCTTCCCTGGCTGCACGTTTGGCCCTTAATAAGCCTGAGTACTTTCTGCAAGAGAACAGATACTTCAGTTCTCCTCTTTACAACCCACCGGCCATGTCTCTGACCAGCTCAACATCATATTGAAATGCCAAAGAGATGTAGCCAATGTAGGAACGAACATTTAATGTCAAAAACGAACATTCAAGTTGAATTTCACTTCAGACAATTCTATAGAACAAGTGGTTGTGACAGACCAATGTGTTGTATTTTTATTTATTTATTTTTGTTTACAGAGCTGGTTAGTTGGAAGCTAATATACTGCACAAATAGAAATAATACAACTTAAAGTGACAGACAGTTCACTCTAAAATGCTGTCATTTACTCAGCCTATTTGTTCCAATCTTGTATGAGATTATTTATTCAGTTGAATACAAAAGAAGAGCCAGCTGAGTTCACGCAGCATTTTCAACCACCATTTTTATTCTGAAAATTTTCAAAATATTACTGTTATCGTGTCATGAAATGTTGTTTTTAAAACTATTTCAGGCGAGAATGTAGTTGTTTTAAACTCAAATATGTGGTTTATTTATAAAGACAGCGTCTATTTAAAAAAAAAAATGTGTTTTGCCGATTTCGGAGATGAGCTCCATGCGATCAGCCTTACCTCAGCTAGACCTTCTGACATTTGCCACTGGCTCTGATATCTCTTTTAGTGGTTCAAGATAAAATATAATTCATTTGGGGTAAAAAGAAACATTTTTCTTATCTTTGGCCTTTATTTAATTAATCTATTAATATGTTTTATATATATAGGTCCTTTTTATTCCTGTCTCTATAGAAATATTAACTTTTGTCATATAGCTCAGGTTGACTGCTCACTGACAACATCAGTCGTTCCTCCATGTTGAATGAGTGATTCCTAGCAGGCTCCTGGTTAATGCAGCGCGAATTGATGCCAAAGTTAAAATTTTTCATCTCGGCGGCAGACGCGAATTCGCGTAAAACGTTAAATGAACAAAAAGCACCATTCTCACTTAACGCGCATTTCGTGCTCAATTCGCACGTCAATTTGCACTAACTAGACGCTTAACTAGACGGCAAATTCGCGTCTTCCGCGCCACGCTAAATGCCTCATTCGCGCCGCGAGACCTCCAGACACGAGTAAACGCGCCATTACATCGACTTAACATTGAAATCATTATCGCCAGACGCTCTATTCGCGTTTGGTGTGAACACAACAGATGCAAGTCATTTGAGAATGTGGCATAAACATTGACTGTGAAACTCTCCCCACAGGCTCTGTTTTACAGCTCAGATTCATGTATGGTTTTGCTTTACATTTGAACTTGACAGTTTTATGGCCGGACTTTTTATATAGTGCTACTGCAATGCCATGTGGTTCATTCTGGCAAAAGACTCTTTTACTTAGATAAATAGTGCTGTTTAATAGCTCTTTGAGAGGAAAAACACAACACCGGACAGGAATTAAGTACTCGGATGCTTCCCGTTAAGAACAGGGTGTTCTAAAGAATTTGAATAAATAACAGAAATAAAATATCGTCCTATACAAGGTCCATAGGGCTTTTTAGGACAAAAGAACAATTTTAAGGGAAGTTCTTTTATTCAAGCTTGTCAGACTGGAAAAAAATGAACGTGATTAGCTAGAAGCTAGAAGTGTCAGTGGTGTTTCCCTGTGCAAAGCTTGTCATCTAAATGTGACAAATGTGGTTTTCGCATGTTACTATATGGGTGTTTACAGGTAGATTTTAGGGCATACATAAAAGGTTTGTGATATTCTGGACCTTTCAATGTCAGTCTACAGTAACAGATCACCTCCCCTCAACAAACCACATAATTTGAAGTGTGATTCACGTCTGTAGCAGCGGAACTACTAAACTTTGTTCAAGGAAATTGTTACCTGCCACTGACTTGCCACTGTTAATTATTTCCACACCCATATAATTATGTTTGAGTTGAATTAAAATCACTGGTAGAGTGTGACTATGTTCAGAATTCAAACTACAATAGAGTCCAGTCTCTGCTCTGGTGAGATGAGTTGGCGTTGTTGTAACCTGTCTAGGGGGCTGACATGTTGATAAGATTCACTAGGTGATAACAAGCAGTAGACTAGGCTGTAATCTTTTATTTGCGTATGTATGTTTGGATCTACTATATGTGTGTGTCTCCTATCTCTCATATCACACAGCCGATCCTTGGCCAGAGAAAGCATCTGTCTCGCCAAGTCACTGCACCTAACAAGAAAAAAATAAATAGAAAAGCAGATCAGCAGAATGATTAGTGCTGTGGATTTTTAAAAGATCTTAAACAGGTTTCTCCATCACTCTCTGCACTGGTTGAACAAACAAATATCCTGCCTTAAACACATGCCATTGGCTGAGATGATGTTGCTATGCTGAACTAGTCGGGATATTCACACAAACAGAGCAATGTTTTGAAAACACCACAAAGACAAATGCTGCTTCTGAAATTGTGTATGGAGTATGTACTAAATAAGAATTATAACCTACTTAGCGACCATTTAAAAAAGTAAGTTCTATATAGTTTGAATATTGGTAGTATGAATGAAATTCGGATTGTCCTACATCTGCCATGTTATTTTCAAATGACCTGCAAGTGTCAGTTGCAGTGCTTCACTGCCATTCGTAAATCCTCCTCCATGGCCTCATGGGATAGTAAAGTGTCAATTAAATGCACTCTTCAATGCTTTGCCGGAAGTAGTAAAGGTAATTTTTGTGTATTGTTTTTCGAATACTATAAATTTTGACATACTACTTTTTTGCCATACTGTTTTACTCATACTATATAGTAGGGAGGTATTTAATTTTCGGCTTCGGTAATAGCTACTTATAGTTACTATATTCTTTATTTTATCAACATTTATGGTCAGTTATATTTCTTAATTTAAAAAGAAGTTCAGTCCATAATTAAGAACATTATAAACCATAGTGTGCTGCCAGTTGGAGGCAAGCTAGTTGGAGGCAAGTGGCATTGGGTAAGGAAATTCCAGAGGACATTTGATTGGACAAAAATTTGGACACGCCCTCAAGTGCAGGATGAATCATCACTCTTTTTTATGCATTTGCTGAGAGGAGAAAGACTACATTTTATATAAATGTGTATATGTGATAAAGTTAAACTTTTAGGAGTATGCTTAGCATATAGAGACATGGACTCAAAGCCACACAACTTTGAAAAATTTGGAACTCATGGGGTCTTCAAAGTCAGATTGTTTTGTATGTCTTATTTTCCAGCAAATATACCAAATGGCAAACGTGCAACCTACTTGCATGCACATGGAAATCTGCCTAGATATATGTGATATTCCGAGGTTGTCAACTTTTGGGTATGAAGAGCAGAAGATAAATGGGCTCTGTAATACGCCGTGGTTTGTTATTCTATCGAGAATTATTCTCTCCTAACGCATTGTTCTGCTATGATGCTGTTAGTCATGGATGACAGGTATTGAGCAAATGAAGTATTTGCTTGTTTTGGGAGGCACAGGGAGAGCGACAACTGTAGCGGAGTGTTAATGGAGCCCGTCTGAGTCCCGTGCAGGTTAGTCGTGACCGGGGGGACGCAGAGACATTGATCCAGTGCAAGAAAGAGAGAGAGGGAAACTGGAGGAAAGGCAGAGAAAAAAAAGCGATGGAAAGACATTGATTGAAATAGAGTCTGGAAAAAGGAGGGAGAATAGGAGTGAGAGAGCTGTAGAGAAGGCTTATCTGTCTCCATAGTGAGGACAGGCTGTGTCAGTGTTTATTGAGAAGCATGGCCTCACCCTTGCCAGTTCATTTGTTTACCGCCCCGTCCAGCATTGAGAGAGTCACAAAGAGGCAGCCATGCTAATCTCCATCAAACGATTAAGACATTAGGGCGACCTTGCTGAAATATTAATGGACCATTCTAAAATGCAGGTTCCTCTTGGGTGTCTTGCATGTTTAAATATTGCTAACAATGAATAGCTGATGCCAATGTTTTCTGTTACATTCTTTTGAAAACATCTACAAAATGCAAATAACTTTATTTATTTATTAATTTTTACTTTAATAATTAATTAAGACTCAATCTGCTAGGTTGTTAGTCAATCCTGTTACAATTATATTTGCCATTTTAGAAAAAAAGGGGTAAATCAGGGGAGTCAACTAACAGCGGCAAAAGCATAATCATATATTCAAAACTCACACTAAAAACCACAATAAACAGTACCCATTCATATATGATTAATCAAACATGGATTTCACAACTTCCTTGTGTTAGATGTTTTATGGCATTTCGTGAATAATTAGTTGTCATTGTAGCGAGGTCATTTGCTGGAACTTGGATGAGAGCCGTCTATGGATAATCTAACACTGTAGGGATTTATTAAACACAATCATGCTGTACACAGCCAATAATGCGTCCCAGCAGTGGTCTGACATATTTCTGTAAAACGTAAAATGAGAGTTGCATGGTGCAGCCTATTTGTTGAAATATATTTAGTCATTTTGTCTTGATTTGGCACAAATAGGGCTAGCGTAAAACCTCTCAGAGGAGAAATTTATATGATTATTTCGTCAACACTGGTTATATGCACCAGATGAAGGGCTGGAAAGTATTGAAAGGATTTAAGAGTGACACGAGATCGAAAAGCAAAAAGTCACAAAGGAGTGACCTTCAGCATCTTGTTTTGTGAAGACTGACATATGGAAGAGATTTGTTATATGTCGTCTATCAAGAGAAGTGATGGTCACAGCATGCTACGGTGTATTTTTTTTTTTTTTTTTTGTCATGCCAGTTGGCTAAGTGCTTGGTAAATGAAGTGAACACAAGCTCGTCAGAAGAGACTGTTTTGAATGGACAGAGCATCCCAGGAGTGCGCTTTCTGACGAAGTGATTTTGCTCTCAGCATGCCTCAGAAACCTGAAGTTTTTCCATCCTTAAACAACGAGACACTCAAAAAAGCACATTCAAATTGACACTCTCCATTTTAACAATACATTATGTTTCATGTTTTATCCATTTGTTTGTGCCATAGAAAGAATATTTTCTTTTTGGACACTTTGCTTTAATCCACAATAGTCTGCCATTTTTTATCAGAAATAGGTCAGTATATTCACAACAGAGAAGGATGGGCCGCTTCAGTAAAAAGGAAATCAATAGAGAAATCTATTTGTCGTAAACCAGGACAGCATGATTTTAATCCCTTTCTTCTCTCTCCCTCAATACTTTTTCTTCCATCCACACAAAATGACAGGTCTTCATTTTTCAGCGAAAGCGTTATGGTCGGCCATTTTGCCGAATTGCAAAATGAATGTTTTTTGCATAAATTTTATAAATTGAAGCAAGGCTATTTTTTTGCTCTTCCATCACCTTCTTTGGCTGAAGGTGTCTGAATGGGAGAGGTTTGGCATGACGGTTGCTTTTGTGTCCTTTTTGAGAAGGATGGGGTCTGGCGTGGAGTTGTTACAGTAGGGGTTACTCAGGGACGGGTACTGGGCCCCCTTCAGTTTCTTTGTTGTCACTTAATCTGTCTCTTCCCCTCTGTGGCAGGCATGCTTTGTGCCGCCCTCAGCTTCGTCAGCTCTTCGACAAGCTGTGCTGTCCCTTTGTGAGTCCCTCTGAACCTGAAAGACCTTGTTGTGAAGAGATGTCAAACTAGAAAAACAACGGCGAGTGACATGTGTCACGCACACAAAGCCTGTTTGCTGTTGTGGATTGTATACAGAGCTCCATCTGCTATGGTGGATTACAACTTTGCAGATCGCTGCAAGTGACAGCAGACAGGCACGTGCTTATGTGGGCACTTGGGCGGCACCATAGTGCACCTGGCTAGCCATTCGGTGAAGTGGTACAGCCTTGTATGAGCTAAAGCGGGCTATCCGTCACTCCCCACTTTCTCCATGTCTCATCACTTTTCTGTCTCACGCAGCCGTCCAGTGGCCGACAAGTGCAGCATGTCAGCATGAAATGAGGGCTTTGATTCATGGGCTAGGACAGAAACGGAGGTCATCTGGCTCTGGCAGATATGAACACCACTGATGGAGGCTGACTGCTGATGTTTAAGATGGTGCTGATGAAATGTCCTTGCGCCATCATTAGCTTCCTCTACGGTCTGATGCATGCAAGCAGACGCGTTCATGCACACATGCACTGAAAACACGCACGTAGTCTTGCGCAGCCAGAGCCTTGACTAAATGGCATGCTGTCCCTGTTTTCTTTTCTTTTTTCATCATCTTCTTCCTTTCAAAATTTGGGGTCAGTAAGATAATTTTTTATCCTTTTGACAGTAAAGATATTTATTATGTTACGAAATATTTAATTTAAATAAATGCTGTTCTTTTCAGCTTTCTATTTAAAGAATCCTGAAAAGAAATAAAGGCTGTAGTAATGTCTGCTGAAAATTTACTTTTGCAATTACAAAAATAAATTGCATTTACACAGGTATTTTCAATTCTAATAATATTCCACCATATTGCTGTTTTTAATGTATTTTTAATCAAGTAAGTGGAGTCTTGGTGAGCATAAAAGGTCTCTTTAAAAAAAGCAGTAAAATATCTTACTGACCCCAAACATATACCTGATCTAAGCTGAGCTGCTACAAAAATAAGGATATTATGCTGAACTGTCAGCCTCCACCTTAAGAATTATGCCTCTTCACAAACCATCTTTTATTATGTGAGTTACAATGGCAATAACTTCAGAATTGCAGAGACAATTATGCACTCTGGAATAATGAGAACTATAATTATCATGTAAAACTTCTGTTTCTAAATTATTCAGCTGTAATTTTGTTGAATAAACCATGCAAAAGACTGGGATTTTCAAAGAGATCAGTCTTTCATATTAGAGATACTTTAAAAACCATTGGAAAACCACTTCATAGCCGCAGAAGAACAGACTGCAGATGCTGTATCTGAGTAAATAGATCTGTGTGGGTCTTTTGGTCTTCTTGAAAGTTGTGTTAAAGAGATAGTTCACCCCAAAATTTTAACACATCCCTTTCACAAAGCTATCATATGGCTTTAGAAGGCTTGAAATATACGTGATATAGAGCTCTTTTTAGCTACTTTTATGATACTTTTACATCCTTTCTGAGGCTTGAAAGAACCAGTCCTCATTCTTTTGTAATTGCTTTGGAAAGACGCAACCAGCACATTGTTCCATCTGTGTGTTCCATAGAAAAACATCTCGTACAAGTTTGGAATGACATGAAGAGGAGTAAATGATGACATACTTTTCATTTTGGGTTCTGAGCATGGATAAAATAATGGCCACACATCTCACTTTTTCAGGTCCTCCCTCTCTCTTTTCCTCCTCTACATGTAGCCTACCATCTTCCCTCGCAGTGTTTTAATGTATCAGCGGTTGTCAGTGACTCCACCTGCACACTTAGCACCTTGCCGGCTTTGTATCCATTCTGATTAAGTGGCGGACTCCTTAATGATGTGGTGGACTCGCTCCAAAGATCAACTTCATTTTTCACCACACGGTCATTAAAGAACTCGCCTCTTTAATTTCTGCTTGCATAATTCTATCGGTCGCACCCTGCCATATACACTATGGACAAACACTGAAAAAAGTATACAAATCTTGAACATAGAACTCAAGAACCATTTTACAAGCATAGTTCTTGTAAAGGAATATTAATTATTGATTTGAAGGAATGTTATCGTTCATATAATTTCTAAAAAAATTGTATTATTGAGTGCATATTGACTTCATAAGAAAGCACCATAAAAGTATTCTACCAATCTCACAAACTATATTTTACATGTTCTGAAACCATGTTTTAAGTAAGTATTTTTAAGAAATTTTTGTCTGAACATATTCACATCCATCATAACTTGGCGATATTTTCTGTCTCAGACAGATCTACGTGCTTTAAAAGACTTAAAATCCTGCTTTTTTATGTCTTTTATTAAATTTTTGAGCTTGACAGCATCCTTACCCATTTAGTTTCACTGTATGGAAAAGAGCAGCCAGGATGTTCTACTAAATATCTCCTTTTGTGGTTCACAGAAAAAGTAAAATGACATGAATATTGCCTTTAATATTACATTCCTTAGCCTCGCAGATTACAAATAGCTCAAGAGGAATTTTCTGTTAGATTGATTCGCAGAAAGAAGCGCTCATCTCATTTTGTGTTGCATTAAGAAGCTGTCGTAAGAGAGAGAGATTACGCTCCTCTAGGAGTTGTGTTCTTGAGAAATGTACATTTACCCAATAATGTACTGGATTACCGAATCAAGGTCGACGCACAGCAACTTTATCCCTTAATCCCATGTTTTGGTTTCAAACTGCATTTGTCGTCCAAACTGAAAATAAAATGACAAATCTGAAAACAGAAAGAGACATAAGAAGTGGTCTTAAGGTTGGAGGATTTTTTTTTAATTCCCCGCATGAGGTTACCGCTTCGCTTGCTGATTATAGGAGACCTCTTTTCACCCCTCATGTTACTCAGATATATTATAATATTGCTAGTAAATCTTGTATACAATTATAAAGAAACAGCAAGTAATACATTATACATATTTCATTATACATATTTTCTTTCAAAATGTTAATCTTAAAATGTATTTATTTGTTTGTTTATTTATTTTTTCAGTGCAGGTAATGCACATATTGAAATGCATTGCTTTAATGCACTTTAAAATCAGCGTGAAATAAAATTCAATTTTTCAAATGCATGTTATAGATTTTATTATGGTAGTTTGTTTCTGTGAAAGAAAAAAAAATTGCAAGATATAGTCAAAATTGACTATAGATATAAACATATAAAGTCAGAACTGAGAGATATAAACTCTCATTTTGATTCGCAATTGCAGGATTCAAATTTACAGGATTGAGAGGAATAGTTGGAAGTTTATAATTTTCAATTGCAAAAAAAAAAAAAAAACTTGCGGATCTGAGAAGTCCGAATTATGAGAATTGAACTTGCAATTGCAAGAAAAATGTACGAATTGTGAGATAAAAAGTTTACTTTTTTAATTTCATAGCAGAAACAAAACAAAAAAAAACTGATTTGTGATGTTTAAACTCAGAATGTAAAGATTTTTTTGTGAGATTTCTCAGATTTCTGATATTTTTTTCTTTCAGTTGTTTCGAGTTATACTTGCAATTCAGAATTTATACCTCACGAATCTAACATCATAGCTTGCAATTCTCGCAATTCAGAATTTAAAGAAAAATAGATAAAATGTGCAATTGCCTTATTTTATTTTATATTTTCATTCCGTGCCAAAAAAGAACCAAAAAAAAATTTCATTGTGAACAATTCATCCATACATATGGGTTTTCTTTCTTGTTTTTTTGTTGTTGTTGATATTTTCTAACTGGATTTTCCTGCCCCAGCAAGATCAAATTTGTCTGCGTCCACTTTTAAGTGCAACATTCACATCTCAAAATGTATTCAACATTCGATGGATAGGACCAAGTCCCTGCACAATTTTTTTTCTTTTTTTGATAATCTGTACTTCACAACACAGAAGAAAAGATCTGTCGCTACTTCTGCATACCTACGATGTACTTACGATGCCCATAGTCCGACTCTGTCCGAACGGGACTGTGCGAACTTAAAGGTGCCGTGAAAGACTAAAAGTGGGGCATGCATGAGGCCTCTCCGTGACCTACCTTGTTCAAAGGTTCTGGGGGAAGAGAGCTGTGACAGGCCTACACCTCGGTGGAGAACATTACTAATGTGTGAGGGTGCAGGACGAGCCAGGCCCGTGATAAATAGCTCCCAAACCCCCCTGGCATACTCATAAGTCAACAGTAAAAGAGAAAAGCCGAAAGCCCTCTGACCAGGAGCTCCAAAACGGAAGGGAAGAAAGAAAAAGACTTGTTTTGGGCCTACCAAGAGGGCCAGATTCAAGGAGTATCGTAGCCTCAAGAACTCCCTCAATCTTGTGGATAAAGCCTCTCTCGCAGGTATGGTATGTTGAAGGACTATATTGGTGTTTTAGTAGGAGGGAAAGTTTCAGAACAATGCAAATCCTAAGAAATGAGGAGCTAAAGAAAGAGGCAGATGGTCTCTGCGGTCTGCTGCTCTGTGGTAGGGTGACGCACCTCTGACTTTAAAACTAACGAGAAGAGTCACAGCATGACACAGTTGTGGTCGAAAGCCATTTTGACCTTATAACTTGGAAAGTACTTTCATGGACCAGAGAACAGGTAGCAGCAGCAACAACAACATGTACATGCCAATGACGTTTTTTTTTTTTCTCTTAAATGTTCCTCAATTATTTGTAACCGACTTATCTTCTGTCTTATGCAATATTAAGATTAAGTCACTTTAGGTAATGATTTACTCATTCTTTTATTCTGGTTTTGACAGTCTTCCCTGTATGTTCAGCTACCCTTTTCTTACATAACTCAGATGATTTATTTTTTATACCTTTTCTTTTCTTTCTTTTTATTATAGAGTTTTCTCTTACTACTTGCTTACTCATTTCTTTTTTCAAATATTTTTTTCCCCCTTTTGACATTATGCACAGCATTTCTTGTGTTACTCTTTTTATTTTTCACATGGAATTTTAAGTAAACTTTTAATTTACACACACCTGTCTTTTATAGTTGTTTATTTGTACAGCAGCCAGGGTTACCACACATTATATATTTTATCATTTTATTTTACAAAAAAAATATATATATTTAAATGGGCCATTAATCCGCGATTGTTTTTTTTTTTTTTTATTCAGTCTGTTTATTTAATTTTTCAGTTATTGTGTGTGTGTGACATTTTGTACAGCTGGCACTTTCCTGTATCTTAGTTTTTTTTTTTTGGTTTGGCTGTCACATTGGTTTACATTTCATAGGCCATTTAAGTAGATCGTTTTATTTATTTGTACATTTTTTCCCTTTTATTTCTTTGTAATGTACAGCTGCCAATTTCTCCCATTATTTCTCCCAAAATCTTAAGTAAAATCTTCATCCTTTTTTGTTCGGTTTTTGTAAATATACATGCCTTTACCTTCTGTTTATTTTTCTCTCGATCCCATGTAAACGTTTTCTCCGTTCACCTATCCCTTCTTCCAGATCTGATGTTATCGTTTGGCATTGAGGATGTGTAGACTGTAGTGTGTGTTGGGGGAGGACGTTGCGTGTTTTTTTGACACAGGGTAATACATCACACGCTCCAGGGGATCTCCCCAGTATGCTCCTCAATAATGAAGTTCATTCGTTAACTTCCCCTCAAAGGCCACGCTCCCCCGCTGCCCTTTTCAGCAGTCGGCGGCGCTCGTACAACAGTCATAGAGGCACATGAAGAAATACATAATCACGCTTTTTGCCCGCGACCGTCGCCGTGACCGTCGACACTCCACATGAAGGATAAGAAGGGCCATTACCTATCCCTCATGCCTAGTTATGACCATAATTATCACACCCAAAATCACCTTCTCTACTTCCTGTAGAGACGCTGGCGAGGCTTCCCCTTCCAATCACCTCCACTTCCTTTTTGCAGGGAGAGGGAGTTTCATGCGGGGAGGAAGAAAGAGATCATTAGGATGCTGAACGTCTCTTCCTGGGCCTGGTTCAGACCCCGGTACATGGTGCTACGTCCCCTCCTCCTCCTCCTCTTCGCCTCCTGCTCTCAAACTCTCTTTCCAAAGTCTTGGATGAGATCTTCTCATATTTTTTAAGACAGAAGAACTTGTTTTTTTATTCTCCTTCCTTAAGCTCTAAGGCGATACACATTTACCGTAGTGAAGCACAAATCCTCCACTCGGTTAAATCTATCGGTTGGTACGATCTCAAATAGGATCCCACACCTGAGGCACTTTTTCTCATTTTTGAAGTGTTTTCACCTTGGTCCTCTTGGGTTTTTTTTTTTTTTTGGTCCTTGTTATTAGCGATTTGCAGCTCACCTTGACAGCCTCTCACAAATTAATCTCATAAACACATTTATTTGTTTGTCTCTTTCAGCCACGTCGGCAACACGAGAAAATGCCCAAAGACAAAGAAATTGGTTTGACATCTCTGCTCTATTAAAACTAACCGAGCAGCGACAACATCGACGGCAGCAGCGAGCAAACAGCCGCTTGGGGCCATCTGATGTTTTCAATTAGACTGAGCACAAGGGGAGTTTAATGCTTATCAAATTGTTTACTGCCAAATGTCTCCATATTATTAATACCTGGAAGGGTTCAAATTTAATTTGAAGTAAACACGCTCAGTGTAGAGGAGGATTGGAGATTTGTTTGAGTAACATGTCAAACAGAGCTGTCTGTCTGTAGTCTCCGCGCTTTGTTCTTGACAAGTCTGTTTGTATTTGCTTTAGACGTTTCGTCTGGTGACTTGGCTCGTTTTATTTTGTTGATTATTAATCTTTGCTTACAGCACAAATACATTTTGATGATTTTGTAAATGTTTTTTTGGAAAAAGAAATGTTTCTTAGTTGGAATACCCATAGTATGCTATACAGAGTTTGAACGAAGGCTACAAGCTTTAGTAATTCACAGAAAGTGTGAACATTCCAGTAGGCTATCAAGTGGGTTTTTGGCAATATTTTATTTTAAGCCGTCTCCCCAAAGTGGTGTCCAAAACGTGAAATGAAACCAATCTCATTGGCCCATTTTTCAATAATTGCTTCCAAAACTGAGGCTGAGTCATTCTTTGGAGCATAGTGTCATTATACCGCACACTAACGAAGAAAGCCGTTTTTGGGTTTTGTTCGATGCTGGTGGGAGCACTTTGTCTGGATCTTGATGGCGGGATTCTTTTAGGTCGTATAACCCTCTTTCTTCGTCTGCTGTGAGACTCAAACAAAACATTGTGAAATTTGGAGGGCCGCAGAGTCTTTAAAAGAAAGTGGTCTTTAGAAATCGAACACTTCCTGTTGGTGGCTAGCTAAACATCAAACATCTCAATTAGATATCCTCAACCTACATTTCTGGATTATTAAATCAGTGCTAAAAATTATCTTGAAAATAAACTGTTTCTCAATGGATAAAAAGACATGCTAATTCTCTGAATCATTTCCACTTTTTGTTTGAACTACTTCTCTAATGTCTCCCTCTCTTTCAAAGAAAAGAAGCCCAATAGTCTTGTCTATTTATCCTGGAAATAGATATTCCCCTTGTTGTCGGAGTGATTTATTGAAGTCCTCTTCTCAGATGGAAGCCACAGGAAATTGCCTGGAATGGCTCTAAATTGGTTTATGATTGTTTTATACAGGCTCGTGCACTTACGGTTTGATATTGTGCCCCCGCACTCTTCGGTGTATGTATTAAACTGATCCATATTGAGGTTGTTGGTGTATATTTAAGGGATCTTGTTAATTCAGTGATGGTCTAAACTGGCTGCCATGTCACTTCTGGCATTACTGTGAGAAAGTGGCACTTCTGTGATATATCTGTTGTTACTCTCGTCAGGGTGGTCTGTAACAGAAGCTCTTGGCTTAATACAGATAAAGCAGTGGCTATGGCCTCTATCTGGTGATCATGTTGTTGGATGTATGCTCTTGATAGACTGATATTAGTTCCTTCCCACATATGTGACATCTGTCGTGATGAGTCCATTATCCTCTTCACTTTAGCATTTTTTATTTAAAAACGTTGTAGCATTTTATTTAATGAAATGATTCCTCCCATTTATTAAATATGTGAGTAGTCACTCTGTTCCAGTTCTAATGCATCTTTTGCACGAGAAGAAAAGCAGTTTCAGAAGTAGCTACATTTTGAAACGTTCTAAAAAGGAACTTTTTTCTTTTTAATATTGTACTGATGAATCATTCACACATAAACGGGTCGATTTATTTTGCCTGCAATTGCATTCTACGTGTTCCAATAAAGCGAACTCCTTCCTGCCGTGGAGCTGTGGTTTCAGTGTTGAGGAGAGGCAGGAGTTAAAGAGGATCGAGGATCAGCTGCTGTTCTGCCCGTGCGTGGGATGCTACTGACAGACTGCTAATGAGCCCATTATCAGCTGCAGTCCTCCGCCTGGCTCCTCGGGGGCACCAGTGGATGCTCTGCGTCCCCTCTCAATTGAATTCCATCCCACAGGGGTTGTTTACAATAAATACATTTGCTTGAATTAATCAAGAGGTGGAGAGCCAGACACTTGACTAGGGCTGCTGTTTTACAGGGAAACGAGATTGACAGAGCCCACCTTTAGCCCTCGCTGGGCCACGGTAGGGGTACATCCACGCTTGGCCAATATTTGATATAATAAATTGGTTAGAAGATCGTCTTGTTTGGTTAAGGTTCTTTACCAATGTTTTATGAAGAACCAGATTGGATTGTAGCTATGCTTGAGGCAAAGAAAGGTTGGAGTAAACAACGGTTGTACACTTTCCTAAACTCATTCACCTTGTATTATGTTTCATGTGATTCACAAAAATGGGATGTTGCTGGATCAACATCTTTTGCCGTTCTTAGAACAATGTTAACATCAACCAATTTTTGGTTGGTTTCAAGTGGGTGAATGTGATTTCACCTGGTAGATCAGCTTCCTGGATCAACATCAACAATATTCCAGTCAGATTTGTGGGAAACGTCAGCAGTTAATGTCAAGATTAGATTTAAAACCAGGATTAGCGGTTTCTACATCATTCTTAGTCACTTAGCACTTCCCTTATAAGTAGGGTTAATATGGGGTATAAGAGTGGGACTTTGTTTTTGGACAGAAAATATGTTCATCCAGGAACATGTCTTGGCAAAATCAATCTATTGACCAGTTGTAGGGTTAAAATCTTCGAACACGTTAAGATCAAGTAAAACGTGTTCCTGGATCGATTATTTTTGTTGGTCCTGAAACAATGTTGCTCTCAAATTTTCCTTATAACAAATCCAAACCATAAATCTGAAGGAAACTGCTGATTTAGAAGAACAATCTTCAAGCCTCTGACCCATAACCTTAACCTTTTCCTTATCCCTAAAATCTGATCGATTGATTGGAAGGTTGCAATAAGGATGCTAATCCAGGAACATGTCCTACTTGGCGATTCACAGTCACTGGGTTGGGTTAGTGCTTTGATTGAGCAAAGCAATTCAATCAGTTCATTGCCTGAAAATAGGCAATGTCTTCTGAGACTACCATCAAACTCCACATGCCTTGATACTGAGTATGGGAAAGCTAGGTTTGAAAGGAGGGGAAATGCATTCCAGGGCATGGAGTAGAAAAGACGAGGCCTGTCTGGTGGCAGCTGTTTTCATTAACACCACTTAATTCCTCCGTTGATTGTTGCAGTTCTTCACAGTTTGATTCTTGACACCTCGGAGATGCCAACATCTCCAGTGACTGTTTAGGGACACACTAGGAAATTACAGCGTGTGATTTGACATGCCTCGCTAGTCTAAATACCAAGTGTTTTGTAGAGACCAGTGCTTTTTTATATCAATGATACTCATCGGCCCTATAATGAGTGGCACGGTGGTTATATCATGTGGTAATGTATTTGCAAAGTCGAGAAATCATTGTCAGAGCTACAGTTAACCATGGCTGTAAACATTCACACATGACAAGACAAATGTTCCACCATTCTTTTCATCAGCAACTCTCAAAGCCACAGACATCTTTTTTCCACCATCACTGATAACTCGTTTGCAGTCTAATCTGGGGTTATCGCACTGAGATCTAAAGGTTTAGGAAGACGAAAACGTGCTGTTAGTTTTTGCATGCAAGTGCACATGTAGCCTTTTTTCCGCTCCACGTACACACGTGCGCGACTGAACTGCTCTGCCCAGAGGCTACTGCATGCTGTTCTGAAAGCCTTTCTTTCAGCAGTCTGCTCTAATCACAGCACTGTACTGACCACAAGTATCTCGACAGAGCAAAGCAGTTTAACCTTACCTCAAGCTGCAGTTGGACTGACTCACCAAAGAGCACGAGCACCACGCAGACAAAAACACAGTAGCCTAATAGAAGCAAAACAGCCCACCGCTAACACCAATGCTAACAGCACAGCGTGACACTAGCTAAACTACCTCCACGGCAGCTAATGCAACTTTCAACGTGGCTAATTTTCAGCTATGATACACCTCATTTGATAATCATGGAGGGTAAATTATATTTTGCTTATTAAGCGGAGACCGTTGACGGATTAGTGTTGACATAACATGAGTTAATTTATTTTCGCTGCCTCTAATGGATCACACAAGAGGTCGTGATCAGACGGTAATTTCAGAGATTTATGGCATCAGGTGTGGAGTGTGTATTTGCATTTTTGTTTTTTGTTTTATTCAGGGGATTCACAGCGCAGTTATTCTTGCTAATTTAGTGTTAAATTAGCATAGCAACCGCAGCCATTCAGGTAAACAATGATTTTACCTTTAGCCTACCACACATACAGACATATTTATAACTCTAAATGAAAATAAATCTACTGTGTTCACCATGCAGTATGTTCTATTAAAATACTGCTGTTACTTTACAGCTTATAACAAAACTTTGGGTACAGCAACAGCAAAGCCCTAATAAATGAATAAGGGAACTCCAAATTTCAAATCTTTGTTTAGTTTTGAGTTTTGCTTAGCTTTGCTCTGCGTTGTGTAATTTTTTTTCTTTTTTTTAACATCAAGTTACTTTGGTTTTTCGTGTAAATTATGATTACTCTTTTAAATGTTTATGACAAATTAAAGGTGAAAAGGTGTATGTTTTAGTAAATTGTTCAGCAGTACTTTCATTAAAGGGCTTGAATATTGCTATTATTGCTATTTTAAAATATTTATTGGGTAATTGCAAAAAAAATAATTGCTTTTTTATATAAATTATTAACTTGATTTGAATAGAGGGACATTACTGTTTTGTTAAAAAAATTAAAAAGATGGATCGATTTGTGTGTGTGGTTAATTGATTAATTGCTTAAGTGTGTGATAATTGCTTAAACTATAATTACATAGGGAATAAAACCTAGTTCATACGAATATATATATAAATTGACATAAGTATATTTAGTAGATAATTTAGTAGATCATTCAATAAAAGGATTTTTATTAGAGGTCATGCTTCAGATGCTTCAGTAATATTTTTCTCTCTCTGTCTCTTAATGCTCTGAAATATTGCTATCTGAGATTCACGTTAGTCCAGGGTGGAGATGAGAAGAGCAGGGGCTTATTTATGAGGCTCAAAATGGAGCTGGGTTTGGTTTGTGGCCGGAGCCAGCTCTCTCTAAGACCAGAATCATGAGCAGCCAGCTGCTAAGAAGCCTGAGCAGATTATTAGAGAGAGAGAGAGAGAGAGAGAGAGAGAGCGTGCTCACGAGAGGGAGGGGGTCTCCGACGGAGCGATGGAGAGAGAAAATGAAAAGGATGGTGAGATAGAGAAACTCATCAGACAGTCACTGTGTGGTGGGAGGATCAGTATGAATCCCTCTCTCTCCTGCTATCTTCTGGAGCTCCGCTGCCAGGGCAGCCCATGTCAGCGCATCTCTCAGCAGGCAGGACACCGAGCAGCGAGAGAGGAAAAGATGAAACCAGCCTCCTGGAGGGAGGTCAGAGAAACGGCCAGTGACACGCTCTCGCTCACTCTCTCTCCGAAAACATCTGGAGTTGCTTGCAGCCTCATCTGCCCGTCTAATATTAGCACACAGGAAGAGAGAGACTGCCGTCACAGCGCCAAGACAAAAGAAAAAACATGATTCCTTTTTTTTAATCTCGCCTTTTTCTGCCCCTACTGTTTCGTTCAAAGCCTTTATTGGTATGATAAAACAAGCTCTGCTTTTCCACAGCATTAGTTACATTAAATATACACGCATACATACTAGAAATTACAGGGCGTTTGTCTGGACGGAAAATGTCCCGGGACCTGTGAAGAATGTGTGTCCGATAAATTACACTATGGTACAGTCTACTAATTGGACTAATTGTTTAAGGAATTAGGTGCTTAGAATGGGTCACGGTGAACAATTAGATAACTCAACAACCAATTATTCAAATAGTGAGATCAAGTAAATAATCGAGATTTGCTGAAATTTAAATAGATAGATAGATAGGCTCTGGATTGAGTGCTTAAATATTGTTTGTTTGATAGTATTTCTGTTTTTTTTTTATCTAATAATATTTTTTTATATATAACCAATATTAAAATAATAATAATAATAATATATCATTGTAAAACACCTCTTATTTGTCCTCTTTTTTATGTAAGTCCTTACTTTTTGTGTCCCACTAACCATTCTCTCAGTCGTTTCACCATCATGACTACAAGCTGAAAAAAAAAAATAAAATACCTTGTTTGTTGTTGTGCTTCTGTTATGACTTTCTCATGTTTGCGATGAAGCACAAGAGACAGTGACAGCCGCCCCGTACCCCCCTCACCCATCCCATCAGCCCCGGTCACAGCCACTGCAGTCTGAAGAAAAAGACCCAACCCCCTTTTTCCCCTCCCCTTTCATTGGCCTCTTCCTCTGCCAATCACATCCCAGGGGCGGGCCCAAGAGCGAGGGAGCGCTGATGTCATAGTCACATGGATTCTGGTGTGGTCATGCGAGCGCAGCTGAGAGGCAGAGCTATGCTGGCCAGCTGCTGCTGAAACAGCAGTGGACTGCTTGAGCTAGCACTCGCGATACCGCTCGCCTATGGACCGCCGAGCTTAATGATGTATTTTGTGATTTCAGCTATGAAAGGTAAGAGGAGAAAAGCATGCTGAGGTTTTGTCTGTCCTTTTTGTAAACTGCCTTTTTTGCGAGCGAGTGTAGCTGCAAAGGGCTTTATTCATAGTCAGCCAACTCTCTGTTAGAGCGTCTCGTGCAAAGAGAAAGAGTGAGAGGAACTGCGAGAGAGAAAGAGAGAAAGTTGGGGCTTGTGCAAGTGTGAAATTAAGTTGTGGCATTGTTTTACATTTGTGTTTTGCAAGGAAATTAAGTTTGTGCTTTATGAATGAGAAAGTTGTGTTGCTGAAGCAGCTGAACGTCCCAAAAAGGAGAGGCTGTTAGTATGCTGATGTCTGATTCTTCTGTTCCTGAGATGCATTAGAAAATACATTATTTTTAACTCAACATTCTACTTTTTATTATTGTTTTACGCACTCAGAGTTTCAGTTTTAAGCCAAGAACTGGATGCCTCATCGCCCTAAGTCAGAAACCGAGATTTTTTTTGTGTGTTGCCGAAGGGAAAAGGTCAAGGAGACTTTGAGTCGGGACGCAGGACGTGTCGTTTGGGTTGATGTCGGTGTGTGTTGTGTTCCACTGACCTATTTTTTGGGTCACACACACTTACACACACACACAGAGACTCATCTGTCACCTCTTGGCTGGATAACCTGCATTCACACATTCATTTTTTTTTTTTTTCAGTCGAAGTCTCTTAAAAATACATACACCCTCCGATCCATTAGTGCTCCATGCGTCTGTGCCGCCACACACATCCCCTCTGCTTCACACACACACAGCTGTCATTCTGTATTAGGCGAGAGGTGTTGAGAGTGGAAAAAGCAATGGATGTTGGTGTTGAGCCTCGGTAACACCACTCTTCTCCTTCGCACACTCTCCGTGAACCTCCCACTGAAAGCTTTTCGACAGTTCAACTCCACTGCACTCATTGCATTACCACAACACCACCTTGTGATTATAGTATCTGTGTTTTGGAGAGCAGTTAAATAGCAACTATTAATGAGTTCTTATGCAGCATCAAAATGCATATTTATACATCCATTGTGTATTATGCACATTTTTTTAAACTGGATTTTGAAAGGACGTGCATTGAATTTTATGTTTTATGAACCTTTTTTTTCTTCTGTTCAGATCTTTGAGGGATTGGATTGGTTATACCTTCATACGCATCTGAATGTGAAAGCGTGTTGTCTGAGTGCTCGTGTGGGTTTAGTTTTTTGCATGCATGCAGCCGTTAGTGTGTGTTTGTGGGTATGATCGTGCGTGCGTGCGTGTGTGTGTGTGTGTGTTGTGGAGATCGAGCAGGTGTATGCGATAGCCTCTGACCCCGTGTCTCATGTGTGGGTTGTTCTGAAGAGGCTTACAAACTGAAAATAGAGCTCTTGGAGACTGGAGGAATCCATAATCGCAGAACCAGAATACATCTGCTGGGTATCTAACTCTTAAATAAAAGATTTTAGAGAGGTTGATACTGTTTGCATGGACTCGGTTGCAATATTTTGTTAAAAGTGTGTATTATTAGATGTTTTCTATTGAAAACAACTTGTATTTGTGTGTAATTTAATAATTTTACTCTCTAATGAAAGATTTCCTTTTGTTTTAGAGAAGTTGATACTGTTTGCAGTGACTCCGTTACAATATGTTAATAGAATTTTGTTATTAGATTGCTTTGGTTGAAAACAATTGCATTTTTATATCATTCCAAAGTTAAAATGTTTTAATAAAAAACGGTGTAATGTTTTAGAGAGGATGATACTTTTTTTTTTTGTAGTTTGACTGCTTTTCAGTTGCTTTTCAAGGTTTCCTATTGGAAACAACTTGTATTTTTAACTAACTAAAAATTTTAAAACATTGCCAAAACTTAAAAATTATGAATAGACACTCTCATTTATTTTATTTTATTTTTTATTTTTTTAGTAAAAGTCTTCATAAAACCTAATTTCAGTCCAGCGCTGTGAAACCACATTTCATTCACATCTGGCAATTACTAAGTGTTTGCTTTGCAAGTCATTTGACAGGCATGTCGTTACAGACGCTAACGCCTTCTTGTTCGGTAATACGATACGGTTATCCGTCTTTTTTCCGATCGTACCCCTCATCCCTCCTTTTTGCTTTCCTCTTTCCCAGCCTCCTAGCCACACACTTGCCTCTCAAGTACCTAATTACCTGTAATGGAAACATCCCTCTCATTACCCTATGCAAATGAGCTAGCCTGCTCCACACAATTAAGATGAAAACTCCAAATATTAATTACATAATTAAAGAAAGTTGTTTGATGTGCCAAAGACAGAAAAAAAACAGGCCTGTTTCATCTGTGTGGTAATTAACCCTTTAATAAGCTATAAAGTATGTTGAAAAAGAGCTGTTTGAAACCTCACTTTTTTCTTTTTTTTTCTTTTTTTGCGTGATTTGCACATGTTCTGAAAAGTACCAGACTAGAATGAATTAAAACGCATGTAGACGTTACAAACAAAGTTAAAACAAATAACATTTGCATGCAAGTGAACGTTAGGGGTTTGCCCTCTCTCTCTCTCTCTCTCTCTCTCTCTCTTTAGTCACTAGGCTAGTAGAGTGTTCTGGACTAGTGCAATTCTTTGGGCACTTCGGTAACAGCAGAGGTTAACAAGATTGGCTGTAATCCAGTTAGCCACAAAGGACAGAAAGAGGGCAAGCAAAATCTGATTAAGGTGAAGTAAAGATGTAGCCCACTAGCTAGGGTTAAAAATAAAGAGCAAGATTACTGGCCAGCAAGGAGTGTTAAGTGGACTATTTCTGCAGTGGCTTTGGGTTTTGCTATGGAGTGTGGTAAGGAGTCATTTTTATGGATATTTAAGTTCTACTTGGTAAAGTGTTTTTGCATTAAATATCAAGCATTTGGCAGTTTCAAAACCTAAAAAATGTAAAAAACCTACATTGGAAAAATAATGTATCACACTGTCTTTGAATGTCTTTGACTGTTAAAATGTTAAAATACAGAAAAGTTGTTATCTTTTATATACGTATTATGCTGTCGTCTTGTGTGAGTGGCCAATTATTGGTCAGAATAAGTAAAAAAATAAACCAGACTTTCTTGTATTTGGCAAAAAGCTATCTTTGTGAATATAAGGACTGAAACATACTCAAGTGTCGATGTCTTTTATTTAGAAAAAGTTTAAAATGTCAAAAACCCACATTATGCTGCCCTTTAAAGTCGCATTAAAATTGAGGGAAAAAAAACAACAACATTTAGAGGATATTCAGAATGCTCTCTTTCTGTATAAGTGGTTAAAAAGTTTGAATAAGTTTAAAAATAAGCCAGAATTTATTCTAAATTATAATAATAATAATAATAATAAAAATTTAAATGGCTATGTGAATCTAAGGCCTGGAATTTACTTAAATGTTAATTACTTGTATTCAGAAAAAAATGCAATTTAAAATGTGTTGCATTCTCATGGTAACCACAGGGGGCAGACTATTGCATAATTTCTCTCACGTTCTTGCAGGTTATTGTTTGTATGGCATAGTATCTATCACCACCATAAATAATGAAATATTTTCGAAAAGACTGCATTTTCACAGTTTCGTAATTTTGTGGAGCAAGTTTTGGCAAAATTTTGCACAGCAAGTTTAATTCTATATGTCATTGCAGTGTAACGTTTGAATGCTGTGTAATCGACTTTAATCTACTCCAGTCTAGACTTGCCAAAAGACATGACTGGATCAAACCAATGGATCAATCCTGGTGTGTGGGAGTGTTTTTTGGATTGATAAAAGCATATACACAAGCGCACACACACACACACACACACACACACACAGTCTGTCATCGTTTCACCTTGGAGGTTGAGTGACCATATTCCACCACAACTTGAGAAAGAAGCTGAGTGCCACATTTCCACAGGTTATTACAGTATATGGCATGTGAGAGAGACTGTCAGAGTGTGTATGAGTGTGTGTCAGAACTGTGAAATGCATTACCTGCCAGCTCGGGCACGGTGACTGCTTAATGAGATATTGACTGGCCATTGAGAGCATAGATTTTTGATTTAGCTCCAGTTGTGTGTGTGTGTGTGTGTGTGTGTGTGTGTTTTAAAAAAAAAAAAAAAAAAACAAGCACCCAGAAGGTCTGAAGATGGTGAGAGAGAGAAAGTGGAGAGGATGAATGAGTGAAATCGAGACCGAGCAAACGAAAGAGAGTAGAAAACAGAGAGAGACAGAAAGAAAGAGAGAGTTTCTCTGAAGAATAGTAGTCTGGCACTTCTCCTGGTTACCCATGCAATGCACGGACACACCCATCCTCACGCTACATCTGAGCCCTGGCGCCTCGGACAGTTTGGCATGAGTCCCATGTGCCAGTCTCAACTCACCCTCTTGGCAGGCAAAACAATCTCCACTCCAAAGAAAAAAGATCCTTGTTACATCAGATGCTTCTGTCTCCGCTCAATCAAACCTGTGCTAATTTTATCCCTTTAGACTGTAAGTCAACATGAGAAGAATATTTGTTATGGCTGATTCATCAGTACGTATTTTCTAAGAGAGAAAAAAATATATATTTCTAAACCATCTTCAAAATGTTACTTTTACCTTATTTGAAACAACTTTTTAATTTCAGCTGACGTCATCAAGGCCGCTTAAAAGAACATGCCAGGTTCTGTGCAAGTTAAGCAGCATTTGTGACACATTGTGTATTACTAGAAATTATTTGAACATATATGTTGTTTAAAAAAATTAGATTAAGTAAGTAAATTAATTGAGATAAGTAAGCTATTTTATACAATGTAAACATGTTACCATGAATATTCTTCGTATTGTGTATATTTAACATTTATGACCCTGAGCACAAAACCAGTCATAAGTAGCGCAGGTATATTTATAACAGTAGTCAATAATACATTGTATGGGTCAAAATAGATTTTAGATATAGATTTCTCTTTTATGCTAAAAATCATTAGGATATTAATTAAAGATCATGTTCCATAAAGATATTTACTAAAT
The DNA here is from genome assembly GCF_023724105.1 of Carassius gibelio. Taxonomy (NCBI): domain Eukaryota; kingdom Metazoa; phylum Chordata; class Actinopteri; order Cypriniformes; family Cyprinidae; genus Carassius; species Carassius gibelio. The sequence goes on along the minus strand of NC_068420.1, from coordinate 15,586,079 downwards.
TTTCTTACTGTATATATATCAAAACAATTTTTTCTGCACCCTCAGATTCCAGCTTTTCAGATAGATGCCAAATAGTGCTCTATCCTAACGAACCATGCATCGATGGAAAGCTTAATTATTCCAGATGATGTATAAATCTCAAAATAAATTTCAATAAAAAAAAAATAACCCTTATGACTGGTTTTGTACTCCAGGGTCATATTTATGTATTGGCTCCATTCTCTTCCATAGTAAGCCAGATCTTGTGGGAAGAAGTGCAAATATATTTTTGTGGTAATCACGATTATGCAACAAGTTCTGTTTATTCAGCCTAACCTGTCATGAACCCAGAGTTTTCCTTTTACCCTGAGTAAGTTTCAAGTAGCAGGTGCCAGTAATCCAATAAATTCCTAGCAGATAAATCAAGTCCCATCCTTTATTTTTGTCTTGCCAAATATCCCAATTCACTCAAAAATGTCAGAAGTAATTGGGTTGCGAATGTTGTTTCATGTTGACTGAACACTTGAAGCAAGGAGTTTCACTGATTATTGAACATTTTTCTGTAGATTTTGTGTGGCATCCAGTATTGTTTTTTATGTGATTTGACTGTTCAGAGGGATAGTCATCTCATGCCTTCTGAGTAATTTCCTACATTGACTCCACGTTAAGAGCACAGTCGTAAGGAATCCTTTGATGTCTCAGGCTGTCAGAATGTATTTCAGGCCTGCCAGAATTCTCTTTCTCACAGTACTTCACTGATAACACATTCACCACAGGTCCAGCTGCACCTACACACACCGATGGTCTCTGCTCTCAGACACAGAGTAGGGTGAAAGGTGATTATTCCCACACTCAAATGCAGTCGGAAAAGAGTAAGAGATTGTTTTTATTCGAAGACAAGGAGAGTGAGGAAGTGGATAGACAGACTGCACAAGAGCAAGAGTAGGTATCCCGGACAAACAGTGCTGGAAGTTTGTACACACTGCCTCATTTGTCTTCAAAGTGTCCCTGGGAGCAGAGTAGTTTCTGTCCACCAGGTCAGGGTTTACTGAAGCTTCTGTGATTCAGATGAGGCTTTTACTCCAAGTCAAGATTAGTGGGGTGTACCTTGAGTGTAACCTATTAACCCAGCAGATGCATGCAGATGAAACTGCGCTGGACATATTTGGTTTGTGTATGCTAGTCCCCACCATGCACTCCTCCAGGTACAGATGTCGATGAGATTATTGTGTGAGACCGCATTGTTCTTTTGCTCTTTACTCTCATTCACAATGGCTGAATGCGGTAAACCACAGTGGTGATTGAAGGTGCTCATAGTCGCACAGTGCTTTTCTTGTACAACTTCAATTCCAAGCACATTGTTTTGCTCCTTCAGGGTTTTTTTTTTCCAGGGAGTGTCTTTTTCTCCTTATATTTTTTTGCCCCTTCTTTCTCCTTTTGAACACTCCTCTGAGAGCAGTCCACTTACCTTTTGAAGTTGCATCAGAGAGGAAATGGGGGGGGAAAGTATTATCGATTTTGCGTTTTGTCAGACACAAAAATAAAAGAATGGAGATGCGTGCAACAGAAACTCAGGATCGGAGTCTGGACTGCTTTCCATTTTCTTTGGCCCTTATAGGGAGAGCAAGAAACCCTGGGTTCTGACTACGCCACTGTGCCACCTGGAGCTCCCGAGAGCTCTACTCCTCAAACCTGTGCTTTTGTGCTATTAATCCTTGGGTAAATCAAATCCTTTTAGACAGACAAACCTGCTCTTTCTACCCTGAAGATGTCAGATCTCTTATCCCAACTCTATCGGACCGGTATCATCTTCCCTGTGAGCTCACAGACTTGACCCGCTTTCTCTGACAAGAGTCGGAAAGGGTTGCAGAGGGTTTACTGGTAATCAAATCTGCACCACAGGCATGTATGAAGGAGCGTAGTTGTTTGTGTTTGGAGAGAGTGAGCGATTGAGAGAAAGAGGGTGACCCAGGGGAGGTAGATGAGATCTGATTGTCTCTCTTTCTCCTCACTCTGCAGTGACCATGCTGTGACATAAGCAGAGACCTCTGGGGCTTGTCTCAAGTCATTCCTAACCCACAGAGCCTGATCTAGGAGCGGGCTTGTCTCGATTTTGTTATTGTTGCTCCAAAAGTAACTAATTGAGCCTCTGCTGCTGATCCCATATCAGAACTCTGCTGAGCAGACTTGGATAATATTTCAACTCTATGTGCGAGACTCCATCTGTTTTATACTATCGTCATGTTATACTAGTGTCGATGGTCATTATTCTGCAGGTTTTACACTCATCTCAGACAAGAATGATCCACAGAGGTATCAAAGAGATAATGCAGGTCTATTCTTAGAGCTTTTCGCTATTTTCTTTCGCATTACAGTGACAAACTAAAACTTTAAAAGTGTGAATGTCTTTTATACGCACATCAAGCATTCTTTCAAGTACTTGAGGACATAAATGTAAGATTTGGAATTCAGGTATCAGTCAGGTAACTTGAAACGTACAAAAAAGGAACGACATATAAAAAAAAAAGAGGCCTCACTTTTGGTTCACAGCGAGGAGCAGGGTGCTACGGAGTGCATACTTGAGAGGCCAGGGAGTTCATCCTCCCTTCTTCACCATGGAGATCAGCTTTAATGTGCTCAAGAATGGCAGGAGAGAGAGGAGCAAAATGTGGGAGTATCCTTCTGAATTTTTATGAGATTAGGGAAAAGGACTGAAAGAGAGAGAGGGAGAAAGAGCGGGAGGAAAGCAGAACAATAGAAGCAGCTTCAAGTGGGAGGCTTGATTGTGGAAGGGAGATGAGCAACACTGAGTTGATTTAGAGGGGTTCCTGCCGGGGCCATCGAAGGTCCCGCTGTTTCATTCTTATCCAGTATGTTCCTCCTGATCAAGCACATGTACTCACTCAAATATGAAAACAACTGAAAGGTAAATGGCACTCCAGACCACTAGGTGGTAGTGTGACAGATGCAGAATACTAAAGTACTTATTTACAGATTTTTTTGGGAAGTAACCCAAAAATGGTGACCAGACCTTGTTCATGATACGCGGGCGGCAAGGAACTCGACCGGAAATTGAAGTCGGCTGCGTGCTGCCATCTTGTAGCAGAACTTCACTTGCGTTAGCATTCCCATTGACTCCCATTCATTTTGGCGTCACTTTGACAGCGAATAACTTTACATCTGAGGCGTTTAAAGACTCTGTTTGTCCATTATTTATTTCTAAATATACACGACAATGTATAAAGGGCTCCATTACCTTCCATGTTACATTATGGCCCCGTAGACATTATAAACAGTTTTTGTAAAAAAAAATAGGCTAACGATTGCGTCATAACCACTCGACTCTCTGTCGCATTACCGTACAGACAGGAGGAGAAGCTCGCAGGCAATTAACTTAATATGGCGTACTGGCGTTACATTTTAAAATACTATACAAAATAATTAATCCGAATACTTACTCCTGCTCACTCACGCCAAAGAACTCCCCGCTCAAGCTCGCCGTCTCTGCAAGATTAACGATGGCAGTGTGCACGCACAGCTACTAGAAGATTGACATCTGTCAGACAGGTTGCTGACGTCGTCAAGCTTCGTTTGAGTCTGCGCGTCAGAAACGGAAGTGCTAAAAAACACTAAAAATGGGCTTCAATTGTCTCAGTTGAGTTCCAATGGGGTCACTGTGTCCATTTCTTTTACTGTCTATGATGATACGTAGGGATTTGACATGACGATTGCAGTCAGTACTTATACATGAGTACGAACACCTAATGGCATAGACGTGCCGTTTAACTGCTGTCTGTGTGTGTGAACCTGCTGCAGCTTTCATATAGAAACACGACTTCAGTTATATCACAAGAAACGTTGGCATGTCATCTTCTAGAAGTCTGCATGCAGTCTAAGCGTGAAATTGTATCTCAAGGTAACTTTGATTAGGCCTGCTGTTCTAAACAAACCACATGGCACGAATTTAATTCTTCACAACAACAAGGCCAACCATTCTCAGCCCCGCCGTCCTCTGAAATGTGTTATATATGCACATATATTAATTAGAAATTAAGTCATGCCTCCGTTTTAATGATGAAGATGAAAGGATTTTTCCCCCCATTATTTGTTTATTTAAAGCATACAATAAAATCACCAGAGCTTTCCTGACGTTCTTGAAATGTTTTGAAAAACACTGAAAGTTTTTGATCGAAACCCCAAGCAAATGGCATTATTAGCATGTCCTCAACCGAATTCACAACTCATTCCTTAGAAATAACGTATCACGACTAAATCAATTAAAAGCAATAGCGTTGCTAGTCAGAACAGAGCACTGACATTTGAGATGACAGGAATTGTTTGCCTGTTGGAGTCCCGTGGGGTGATGGTAGGGGTTTCTGTTTGCTCTGTAGCAATGCATGGGTGTACCGCAGTAGGGAAGAGGGACTGTGGAGAGGCCCTTGACCTGCGCCAGAGTGAAACCCAGAGCCCCTACCGTTGAAACAGACAGTCTGATTACTGATTAGGAGCTCACTCCCTGTTGTGCGGAGCAGTTTGCATGTCAGCATCCATTCTACCCAACACTGCACTGATTAAGAATGAGTTGCCGAAGACGATGAAGCCTGGACTGACTGTCGCTGTGTCTCTTTTGTTTTCTTACTGTTTGCTCCATTTTTTGCTCCCTTAAAGAAACCGTTTACCCATAATTGAAAGTTATGTGATCACTTTCACTAAATTTTTTTTTGTCCATCTATCTTTCTTTTTTATGATTTTATGTATATTTTATAGTACATCGAATTACTTAATACAAAAATAGTCCTATTTTTACATTTATTGTCCCTTTTTATTTATTTTTTCTCTGAGATTAGATTGAATGCTGGTGTTCTACCAGAGTCCGCTCTAGAGAGAGCCAGTAGTGTTTTGTTGTTTTGAAGGTTTTTTTCCCCCTCTTTTATCCCATCTCTCTTCTTTTGTTGTTCCCATGGGCCCCTTGTTTCTGGATGAGAGCTCTCCCTCTGCTGAGCACAGGTTCTTGTCTGTTCTTCCTCTCTCTCTCTCTCTCTCTCCCTCCTTTTTTCTTTCTTTTCCTCTGTCTGGAAGTATGCTGTTAAGCTGTCCATCCCGAACAAGAGCCGCATCAGCACAAAGGCAGTGAGCTCAGAGTCCACATTTCTGTCTGCCTTATTGGCTCAATCCCCAGAAAACTGTGACATCCTCATACACACCAAAATGTGTTTAGACAATAAGGGATAACATTTTAGTAAGTACAGTGACAGATTTTGTACTTGAGTGTATTTGTTTTATGCTTTAAGGAAAATCCTGCCAGTTTTGCTATTAAATGAAACTTAGGTTAGGAACTGGATTTTCTGTCACATATATCAAAACAAGAATCACCCCCAAAATCTTTCTCACTCTCTTCCTTTTTACTTTTTAACAGTTCTCAACCACCTTTATTTCCATGCAGTGACTGGTCATTACACAGCAGCAGTCATCTGCACTCCTTGTTCTGTTCTTTCTTTTGTTTTCATCAGAAGTTTCGAGGGAATGGAACGGCGATGATAGTGGCATTAATTCGTCTCATATGTCGACTGAAGGACACAACATGCTCGTCCACAGAGAGCCTTCTGAATCACTATCACAGCCTCTCAGACCAGCACTCGTCTTAAGAGTGTCACTCTATGAATACCATCACTCTGTTACCAGTTACACAGTGTGGGCGGTTGTGAATTATGGTGTCTTGTCTTAGCAAAGAATGAAAACTCTTTCCAGACAGACTGGCTGTATATTGCGGGCTTAAAAAAAAAAAAAAGGTCACGCTTTGTCACGATTCTACATTATATTTAACTTCAATCAGGGTTTGAATTTTGTTGCAGGTATTGCGCATAATTTGACTCATTCCCGCAGATTCCGTGCTTATATGTGTCAAACATTTCAGCGCTCGGGACACTTAGCAGAATTTATGATTTGCATATGTCTTGCCAATTTAAACATTGGAACAGCTTGTGTGTACCGAATTGGGTTGTCTTTTTTTTTTATAGTTTGTAAACAATCAAATGCTGTAAAAATACCTGTCTTGGTGACTATAAACATAAGCACAATTGGTTATATCTTATATGAATGTAAACTGTAGAGAAAGAAAATGCATGGTTGTCAGTATATTGGATCCATGCATTAGTTCTTAAAGTGACAGCAGCCTAATTTCCTTTCTTTTAATCCTTTTAATTCAAACAACAAAACAAAACAAAAATCACAACTTTTTACTAAATAACTTTAATGGTAAGGATTCACCTGTATTAAACGAGACTGTCCAGAGTTAATTGATTACTTTATTCATTTCTTTGTATTATATTACTGTAAGACCTAAATGAATAATTGAATGCACTGTTTATTTTATTTCTATCTTTATTCTGTTGTATTTATTTGTGCTATTGCACATTTCTTCATTTGTTTTTATTACAGACTTTTTTTTAACTGAGAGTTTGAAATTAAGCTTTCTTTTGATGCCTTTGTGTCCCAACTCCCACCAAAGAAAAAAATAAAATCCCATGTTTTGCTTTGCCTAAAAGACAATAAAATGTGCATAATTTACTCCAATCTCCCCTGTATAACAGGGAAAAAAAAGTCTTTGTGTGTGACAATCAAGGTGTAATCTTGATTTTGCACATTAAAAAAGTTATGAAATGTACAAACAGATAGACCGCTGCAAGGATGAGAGACAAAACATGCCCTTACGTGAGACTGTGCAACCACACTGTCTGAGATACTCATACACAGACAGCAGAGACACGATGAGATTTTTTTTGCGAGATACGTGAGAGATGTTGTGAGGAAGATGTGTGCATGTTGCTTTTGTGTAGGTGGTTGCTGGTATGTGGTTCGTGTGTGTGTGTGTGTTTCTGTATGGGGGACCACAGAGAAAGACAGAAAAAGGTAGAGAAATTAAACATTTGTGCACCGCATACGTATGTGTGGGTGGGTTTGTTTGCCTGATCTCATCTCGACAGCAGGTTTTGTTTTTTTAACATTTCATGTTTTACAAGTAAAAGGCAAAAGGAAACAGACACCAAAATCTGCATACACACAAATGTCTTTGTTATAAAATACATTTTCTTCCAGCGCCTGGTGTCTAAACTGTTATTAACGCATGTGAGAGGAAAACAGGAGCTCATTGGAGCTCATTACAGTGATGTGTAACAAACATCCCAGAGATTAAACCAGATCAGCGGCTGAGCATCCTTAACATCATGCTGTATGTTATTTGCCGCTACGATCGAATCTCATGGCTACTCTAGCACAAGACTCCAGCTAGCTTTAATTACAAGCTGAAATTGTAAACAAAGCTGTTGATGAGAGGAGTGTGAAAATGCTCTGGGAGACGTTAGCACAATAATGGGTGCCCGGCCCGGTCGAGGAGTCTCGTTTTTTTGATCTTTGACATATTTCGTAGGCATTGATTAGACCGAGCCTTTGATCTGTTGTGGGATACGTTGTTGTTTGGTTTAGAGGTTTAGGGAGTTTCATAATTTATACAAAAGGGATTTACGTGAGTGTGTGTGTGTGTGTTTTTATTTTCGCTCTTTCCCAAGCTTGAGCAACCTTAAGTAAACAGTGCGTGCTATTGTGTTCGTTTACGTCGCGCCTCTCATTAGTGATCCCTGCGGTAATTATCAGGATGATGGTGAAAATATTCTGTTCCTTATGTTCTCTCATACACAGACAGACTGCGAGCCGGCGCTACATTATTGATTAATTCCATCTGAAATCAGTCGAGTCCTGCACATCTTCTAAACCTAAAGACAGAGGCACTGTGTAAGAGCAATGAATTCTTAAACACTTCTCGGGACAGTTCTACCCTTGTTTTTTTAAGCGTGAAATATAAAAATGTCATCACGGTGTCCTTGAAAGGCAGGATAACGGTGGAACTCACACAGTGAAGCCAATGAAGCATAGTTCTGTTGTGGGCCGCAGGGTAGGACTCCGAATGAGCCTGAATATTTAGCTGAAAAAAAAAAAAAAAATACAAATAAAATAAAAACCTTTACCCCACCCCAAAAAGAGAAATGATGATTAAAACTTAATGGTATTACAAGGACGTTGTATGTAAAAATATAGAAGTATGTATGTATAACCCTTTTTTATGTATATAGAACTCTATGGTTCTGTAATTACTGGAAAATACATTAGCGTCTGTTGCATGTACAGCTTTGGGTTTGTAATGAATGAAAATTACATGACTATATATAATATTTAGATATATTTGTATTGTATTTTAATTTTAAATTGTATTTATATAAAAATCCTTTATTAGTTAGTTATTAGTATTTTATTTTAACCAGCTGGGTCACAATATCTCAGTTGTGAGCCAGATTTAGGCTTCATTTTCATTTTTTTTTTTACTCAATACTGGTCATGAAGTACCAAAGCACTGCACATTTTGGATTTAATATACCTTGTTTATTTATTAAGCTCATTAGTGTAAACTACAAGACCTGAAATACAGCAAGAGCAGTAAGAACCGCCCCATTTCTGGGCATTATTGATTCAATGTTTATTTATGCAAAGATTATTTAAATTAAAACATAGTTACTTTGTCTCATTAAGTTCAAAGAGTTTTTATTTTAGAACTTCACAGGCCATTGATATATTAGAGACTGCTGATATTCAATTACATGTGGCTGGTTGCTTTTAATACTTTATTATATTTTCAAGTCAGATAATATGACTGGTATGTTCGTAAGACTGCCTCATTGATTTTGAAATCATAACAGCACAACCCCCAAACAAATACATTGAGTAAATCATGCAAAGATGATGGGTTTACTTTTCAACCTATAAAAAAAAAAAAAAAAAAAGGTAAAAAGATTAATTTCAGCCCAGAGCTCCCATTATGCAGGAAACAAATTGAGATTTATGGAATTAGTGCAAATGCGGCATGAATTGAGATCTATTTTTGGTGCACAGAGCATTGCTGTGTGAAATATGATTGGTTGCGGGAACATTCTCAGAGTGTGGTGGAGCAGCCAGTGAGTCTTTGAGATGGGATTAGTTGCAGAATAGTGGCATTGATTGCTCACCGTGTTTGCCCCCAGTGCATGGCGTTTGTTATCTAAATACAGTTCGGATGTGCCATCACTGTTGTGGTGGGTGGCTCGCTCTGCTCAAGGTCATTTGGGATGGTAGTGCTCCATTAATAATGCCTATGAATCTCCAGCCCTGCCAATCCCACAGCCCTGCCAAATGAAAACACTCCCATTCCCCCCGAGTATGGCGTGAAGCAAACCCACATTAGTGGAGAATTTCTAAAGCAGTTCATGAAGGAATGTCTTCCATTTGCTCATTCACATCTCCAGAAGATCCAATTCTCTTATGTTTGAAGGACAGGTGTGAATGAGTAACCTTGTACATATGTGAGTGTATGTTGTCTACATCCCAAAATGCTACAATTGTCTACCAGATTATCTGTGAGTGCATTGAAAATGTGAGCATTGGACCTGCTGGGTAATTCCCTGTTTGCTGCACAGCCCAGCTGCTCAACTATGGGGATGCAATTATCACAGTCCCAGACACTTGCTGCAACCACATGACAAGGTGCTACTAGAGGAACCATCAAAGCCTGATTTTAAATGATGCATTTAATTATGTAAAACGGGAATTTGCATGTGTGTGGAGTTTGGGAGAGCTTGTGTATGCGTTTGTACCTGCATTTGTTAACTTGTTGAGGGGTAAGGTGAAACAATCGTAGCTGTGTCTGGTATTCAGTGCACAGCAGGCTAGCAAACAGTTTGTGTGGTAAAGGTGTGTGTACGTGTGCTCATGCAGTGATGGTGACAGGAAAGAAAGAGATGCACCCTCTCCACACAAATTCTCCAAACAACAGATCAGTACTGTTCTGCCTCTAATAGCAGGAGGTCTACCCCTATAAACCCACAAATCATGCATCTTACACTGTCTCTGTCTCACTCTATTTTTCTCTCTCTTGCCTTACTAGAGCTTAAATTCAGTGTTAAAGCTATACCTAATTACTTTAGTTACTTCAGTTTACATTACACTCAGTGCTAACCTCTACACAGTTATTTATTCTGTAATTGATCCGCATTGACATTGACATTTCGTCCTACGAAGCCAATTTACTCAGACTACGGATGTTCAATGTTCCTGCTTAGCCTGTGGTGTACACACATTCTCAGATTAACATGATAAAGAGGGCACTGACTGGCAGGTACCTGGGGTCCAGAGGTGGAAGGTTATCGTGCAAATCAGAATCCTGTTACACTTCATTTCCTCCACCGACCGGGATGAACAGAATTAAGAATTTTAATGCCAGTGCATGGCTGCCCTAGCTCGGAGGAGCATGTGAATCCAAATAGCATGGTTAAATTTTCATAAGAATTGCGGAGAGCTGCACAAACTCAGCACTTGCTTTCAATTTGCCTACACTGTAGGGCCACGGAAAGGGAGATGATGCAGACCTTACAGTGGGGTTAAACAAGCCAAGCTAAAGGAAGAACATTTAGTTTGACAGGTCCAAAGCAGGTGGTAATGAAATTCACTGACCCCACATGACGATTTGCACTACTTGGATTCACAACCATGATTTAATCTTTAACAGGGACTGTCTGTAGGAATGTCACTATAGTAGATCGTGTTTTTGCGATCTATAGGTGTAGAATAAGAGTGAATTCAGGTTCAAATCTCAGTTCCAGTCCAGCAAAAGTGAATCTGCTTAATTCCGATACTGAAAACATTCTAGATCCTAGAGGAGGTTCAGGAGAAAGAGATCTTAAACCGAAAGGCAAGGATTCCTTTCAGTAATCAACACTGGCTGCTGCCTCAGGCTCTGCTCTCTGTTGGGGCCTGTGTGTGATGGCTCGGTTTGGACAGGTCCTGTAGAGAGAGTGAAAGGGATGGGGCAGCAGAGAGCTCCAATGTTAGAACACAGTACGCTGGATAGAGCATTATGTAATCATGCCTTATCAACAACCACCGCCTGAATGGGCAGACACACATAGGATTCTCTCTGTAGCTCTATCTTCCTTTTTCCGCACAGTCACACACACGCATAGAGATACACACTCACCTCCCTCTGCCTACCAAGAGAACGCAAGCCTTCATTAGCTGGGCTAAATATCCCTGCTTTCTGCAATCTCCATCATTTTTGGCCTTCGGGCACTGGGATAATTACCTGCTCTCATTTCCCCTCCCTCTGGCCAGTGGGGAAGAGTCCTGCGTTGCATTACTTTGCATTAAATATTTATCGACATACTGCACATTTTCCCATCTCGTCAGCCCCCTTGCAGACTTGACGGACAGCTGCCTTGCCATGATGTTTTCAACACAAGTCGCATCACCTTTATACAGCTGTCACCAAGAACGAACATGTTAAACAAAGCATGCAATGGGTGAATTGGGGATTCTCTGTTTTTGGAGGGATGATTTGGTGGGAATTCTGGGGGAACAATGTACAGAACGTTTATGTGTAAGAGTGATAGTAGACAGATTAAAGTGTCATTCCTCTTAGGCCTGACTGGCATGCTGTCCTTTGTGTGTTTAATTTTGTCTGCATGCAATGCATGCCAGTATGGGAACACACTAGAAAAATACATTATAATGATCTCCATTAGTGATCACCAATGGCAGTCTCTAATTGCCAGCCAGCTGCTGATAGTGGACACTAAAACCCAGCTGTGTGATGAAGGAAAATACAGATCTTTCTTAAAGCTGGTAAGCAGATCCCATCAGAGGGGTAAGATTAAAATTTCAGTGAACTCAATATCTTGCTGAGGTTTATTTGTTTTAGTACTAACTAAACACAACTCAACTATCTCTTTAGAGTTTTGGGTGTCCTTGAAAATCACAACCAGGACTACTCTGGGCACATCTAAATGGTTCTGCAAAACCCTTACCAAATTCAAATTAGCTTCAACCAAGAATAAAGGTAGGGTACTGCATGGCAGGTAAGAAGTGTGTAAATGTTGAAGGTAGACCTCCAGGACTAGGATTGATTACACTTGGTCTGCAACCATACCATTATATTACTCTTACAGAAAAGCTATTGGATTGGAAGAAACAAGCCCCCTTCATAACACTACTGTAAAAGAGAAAGCCTTTTATACTGGTCTCTTTAGAGGAATTGTTTACAGCCAGAAGAGGATTCACTTCAGTGGCCTTCTTTAATTACAACTGAAATGACTGGTTGGTTGATCAGAGGCATCAGTTTAAGTCAGTATTTGAAGACTTTGTCAAGCCCTATCAGTGGCTCTTGAAGCAGATCCATGGGGGACATGGACAATGATGGAAGCACCTTTAACACAGGATGGAACCAAGTTCCCTTGATGGACCATCCTCTGATTTCAGGGCTTAAAGAAAAGGATTTCACATAACTGAAGAATGTCAGGGGAATGATGTTGAACAAATGTCTTAAGTTTCTTTTTTCAGAAACACCTAGCATCAAGAGCACAGAAAGGGAGTCTTCAAAGATTAAGTCACATACTTCGACTGTTTTTCATCCCTTTGTTGAACTGAAAGTTTTATGAGCTATGTCTCTAGTGTCATATGTATTTTGTAAAGTTCATGCCCAGTTAGTGTCTCATTTACTGCACTTTTAAAAAATCCATTAGCTATATTATATATATATAATTATATATATAATTATATATATATATATATATATATATATATATATATATATATATATATATATATATATATATATATATATATATATATATATATTGTGTTTTATTTGTACAACATGAAATTGTACTTCTGTCTATATACCTGTGGTAATCTGTCATACCCAGGCAATTTGAGAGAATAAGTTCATAGGATAATTCATATAAACATGATTATAAGTTGATCCCTTGTAATTTGAAATGTACCTTAAAGCTTAAAGAGCTAGGAATAAGTACGTACAATGATTTATTTGCCAAACGGCCGTAATTTTCTTTAAATCTACCAGTTGCGGTTGCTTCTGAGTGAGCGGATTCTCCACAGCCATTTCTCACCTCCTCTCTATTGCTATGACTTGTTAGGACTGTACTGTGTTCTCAGTGACTTACTGGCCTGCGGCTGATTTAATGCGTGAGGTAAGCTGTCCACGAAGTGCTCACCCAAGTGGAAAAATGCACTGTTACTGTCAGATCTCGATTGCCGAAATTTAAAAAGTGTTTGATGCAGAACAAAAAAAAAATAAAAAAATAAAAAAACACTGTAACTGTATATTTTAGTTTTCTCAAACAAAACAAGTCCACTGAAAACATATCTTACATTTTTGGTCAAAGACATTGTATATTGAAGAGATACGTTGTTGTCAACATTATTGCCTAAGCGGAAAATTAAAGTTTATATAAAACAATTTTTTTTTTTTCATTTGTTTTGCATATGCTCATGTTGCTTACGGTTACAGTCTTTTTCTGATTTTATTATCGTTTGAAGGTTGTAACGTTACTTTGCAATATTTTAAATATTGTTGGGTATTTTGGATGGTCTGTTATTGAAGTAGTGCCCTCTGGGTTGGAGTTTTAACTCCTATTCACTGGGAATAAAAAAATTATTTAGCAAATGCATAGAACTATAGAACGGGGACCCCTTCTGAGTGTCCTAAAAGCCAATGGGGGTGGGTGGTCTTATCACTCAGCATGCCTAGTTAAAAAAAATGTCACTGCTCACCACTGCTGTATACCTGTCTGTATGTCCAATCCTCTCTCAATTGGAAACTAATAGGCATTTTGGGAATTTCAAAGGCATTCTGAATTCAGTTCCCAATAGGACATGACCCTGCTAATTCAAGTTAACCCAGAATTCCCTGTAAGTAATGGGAGTAGATCTTATTTTAACTGGAAATAACAAACAAAAGACTGTCTATACAATTTTCATCATATTTTGATATTTTCACAAAGCTAGGCATGTATGTCACTTACAGGTATAACTAACTATAAGCTTTCCACCTATTCAACATTAGAATGCAAAAAAAATTAACCAGGTAATTTACCAGGTATACTGTATGTGTAGTCCATTGTCTTGAACTTGACAAAGGTGTGACTAACTTTCCCATATCCTTCCAACAAGTCGGTATTGCTGTTTATTAAAATAATCCGCTCTTCACACTTGATTCGGCTTTCAATACACCAGCACGCCTCAAATTTAAAATAAATGTATAGATAAATGCTTTCGCTGCGCTGACAAATTATACAGCTGTAGCTCAAAGAGACACGTTGTTTATTTTGGGAACGGCGCACAACCGAAGAAACAAAAGAAGAAGAGGCTCTGAGAATGTTGATTAATAAGATGAATAACTGCTACAGCAGCGCTCAGAAATGAAAATGATCAGCTCTTCAAATACCCTTCCTCATTATTGTAATTATAGGTTCTATATTACACCTCAGATTAAGTATTCATTACAGAATTACAGATTAAGGGGCGGATTTGAGCTTGTTGTAGAACGCACACTACTCTGTTTTGACTACATACTTGAAAAGGCTAAACCTCAGCTAAGATTCACGGGAGAAAAAACAAGTTTTTTTTAACCTCTCAAGCGGGTGACTGTGTGTTTTCAGAGGGTGGCTTGTAATCTATCCCTGACACTTTCCTTCTTATACCCAAACCAACTCAGTTCTTTTTATCTCTCGCTCAACACCCCCACACAAATGCTCAGCCACACATGTGGATGCATAAATACAAACGCACACCTACACATGTACAGAAACGTATGCCTAGCCATCCTTACATTATTTCATCTCTCTCTGTCCTTTGCTGTACTCTACCTCAGTGGATCCCACACTGACGAGGCGTAGAGTCTGTCATGGAGACAGCATAAGCCTTTCATATGCATAGCAGAGATAAGAGGCAGCCATTTTTATCATCTCCTCTCGCTTTCTCACCCAATCTTTACAAGAAAGTGTCTACAAATCCCAGGTCGTGGTTAATGACATGGCCCTGGTTGTGCCATGACACAACCTGACAATTACGCCAATTATAGAAATGCTGCACTGTTGACAAACATGCCGGGAGAATTGCGACAGGAGGAATCCCCCACTACAGCCCTCTTTGTAATTTATGTAACTAGCATTGAGCAACGTCACAAAGGATCATTCTGCAGAAAAAACTCCTAAAGCAATACGTAATCATCTACGACATGGGTTGCCAGTCATTTATTTATTTATTCCTGCAAGAAAGCTGAATACAATTTGTGTGCTGGAATTTTGAAGGAAAAAGCAATGTAGACTGTGTAATAGGCCAAGAGTTGCATTCTGGAAAGTGTAGTGCCAAACAGTGCATGTGGAATGTTGTAAGGAACTAAATCTATACTAAATGTTCATTGCTTATAAATTTCTATAAAAGCAACATTAGCCCGAAGCAGCTGTTAGCATCATTCCATGTATGATTTGTACTATACAATATACAATACAGTTTACAATACTATTTCACAACATATGCTAATTATAATCATGATACAGGATTTAAAAAGTCATTTTTATGTAACACTTCATGCAAAGGAATATCTGTTTTCTTATTGGCTAGCGCTTCTGAAAAACAAATTAGCTATTAGATATTTAAGATTTCCGAATTGAAAAAAGTGAGCAAAGCGGCAGCTTTGGAGTCAATAAAATGTTCCAGTTCTCTGGAAAAAGTGAACTTAAAAGTTTTCCTTGGTGTATTTTCAGGAAATGTCATCTGATTTCGATTAGTGGCACTGAAATAAAGACGTGTAATCAAGAACATGTACTTTTGCATATTCCACCGCCGTGAGGTCATGCCATCTGTACCACGACATGATGTCATGTTGTTACACACTGCTGCTTTTTTTACTTTGTATGGGTTCGGTAATAGGGGAATATGAGGTTAGAACATGAAATAATCTTGTAATTTGCCGTTGTGGTTTCCCATATCTAGGGTATATAGTAATGCTAAATGTTGTCTCGTTTGTATCACAACCTAAGACAGCCGTTATAGAGACTTTCACTAGCGCTGGTAAGCAGTTAACTAGAGTAAGGTGAGGTCAAACCTGAATAACCTGAGCTCTGGAGTCAGGTCAGCACCTGAGCAGGACACTTGACTTCATTTACCTGTAAACCTGGTTTAGATTTAATCCATGTACTGGTATTTCAAGACGCTTAGTTTCTTTCCTCTGTCTCGCTTCCAGTCGCTACTGTTTTTCTCACTTATGTGTTTTTCTCTATCTTTATCTGCTTCTTTTACACACTATTTTGTTCTGTCTAGATGATTTTGAATGGCAAAAGTGGGCATGAGAAATCTTGAGGAAAGTTGAATTCTGTAGTAAGTAACAACTTCCCCATTGTAGATATTTGAAGATATTCTTTCTTTTCACCCATAAATCGTTTTTTTTTTTTTTTTCATATGTTTCTGTTAGGAGCTGGAAATCGAGCGATATAGGCCACTTCCATGAGACTGATATTAGCAAGGGTTTCCTGTCAGTAAACATTTCACTGGAAACAGACATGTTTTTCAATGCTAGTCGGCATTAGCATCTTATCTCTTACATCGTCTTATTATTTGACATGTTTACATTGTGTTCTTGCTTTTCTTTTCTTTTTTAAGATGATTAAAGACTAAATTAGACCAGCATGAATTCATATGTTGGCACAGGTCAGTTTATGTTGCTTAGTGCTAGCGTGTTTACAGCCAGCTGGTGGGTCATCCTGTTGACCACCTAAACTTGTTTCATGCGACTTATCACTATGGTGGTGATTGATTGATTTATGGTAGTATTTGTGGTTAAGTTAGTTAAGAACTCTGGTGGGGAGACCACACCAGTCTTCTGAATGTGGTTAATATTAGCTTCACCATTTTGTCGAACCCCTCTCAGTGCTGATGCTGCATAGCCAGCATGATTTACACTGCTATCAAGTGAAGTGAGGATGCCACAGGATCCATTATTGGAGCTCTCATTACAGCAAGCATTCAGATTCATCTTCATCACCAGTGCTCAAGAATACCAGCCAGTCCATTTGCCTGAGCTGTTATGAAAGTTTGGGCGAAAAAGACAAAGTGAGAGATGCTGTCTTTGGGAATTCTAACCTCTTTTAGGCCCCCAGGGGTGAAGGAAATGTGCACTGTGGCTTATTTTACCATTTACAGTGCTTTTTATATTTAGTCAATATTTTGTCATGTTATTTTGATTAGTCAGTTTTACTTATTCGCTCTTCAGATGCAGAAAGCTTGGGTTGTGTTTGGTGCGGTTTCTGCCGCAGTCCATCATGCCATTGTGTTTTGTTGCAGTTAAAATGTGAGAAATGTACTGTCATGTGCATTCCTTCCTGAAGTAGTTGGTTATACCCAGGCCTTTTTTTTTATTATTATAACATACAGAATTTAAAAAATGTGTTAAATTGTAACAGATTTTACCCAAATATATATTTATATACATGACTAAACTTTTTAGCAAATTAATGTCTAGAAAATTGGTTCACTTTCCCAGTGTTCAACCAAATCACCAACATACAATACTATGACTGAATTGACTTGAATTCTTTCTACATTTTTTTTCTTCTAAAAAACATTGTCAGTGCATTAATATATTGTGGTATTATTTTTCTTATTTTTTTGTCAGAACTGTTTTCATTTCATCCTTGTTAGCACTGACAATCAAAAAACCCTTCATCAGCTAACTTTTTTTTAGTCAGACGAGAATAACATTGAGTGTTTCCAAGACTTTTGTAATGTTGCATGCATTACGCTAAAACATCATGAGACAGATTTTCAGACAATGATTGGGAAGCTTTCATGGCTTATTTAAAAAGCTAGCGATTCAACCCGATTCAGAACAGACATAGTTCTATCTAATTAATAAGCATGAGAGAAACCAGCTCTTTCAAGTGATTTCAGAAGAAGCTTTTTTTCGAGGCAAATTCACAGCATTGTAATTATTGGGGAGGGAATGTCAAAACAGTTCAGATAGCTGTTGGGAAAAGATGCGTTTCCAACCCCAGTCAACTGTCTCCCCTCTCTCTTTCTCTCTCTTTCTCTCTCTTTTTCAACATCTGCCTTTGGTTTTGATAAGGAAAAAAGACATGTCAGTCATCGCCACTAATGGATTGTGGATTTTCTAATTCACTCAAACAGAACGGTAAATTGAAAAAGAGTGCAACCTTTTTAACACACACACCGGCACTGACAGTCAAGCTCCATTATCTGACAGCTGGAGAAGTTAAAAATAACCGGGCTCGCAGCAAATTAGACGTATCATTTGGCTTCTAAACAGAGAGATGAATGTATGTGTGAATGTGCTTGCCATACCGTGACATGAGGCCAATACATCAACCTCCTGTTTGTCTGTCTCTTTCATAAACTCCGACTGGAATAAACAGACAATGCAATTTGTTACAGCGCGAGGATATTTTCTCAGTCTCCGTCGAGATCACCAAACGATCCACGGCACGTTCCACCCCCGACGATCCGTCCGCCCGTGCGATCATTAATCATCGCTCGGGTACGTGCAAGGTTATTGCTATCGCTCAAAGCCATGTTTGGAGTTTTTCATATGTTATATTTCTATCGAACAATAAATCTGACATGTGCGGCGAGGACTCAAGAAGACGCGCTCGCCCTTGCTGTAATCTCGCTATATATGAAGACATAGGCCTGACAGGGCTATGAATCTCTATTGGTGCTGTCACAGATAGCGATTTTCCATGACATTGAATTGCAGGCGTACCTGACTAGCGCTAGCGAGTATTCGGTTACTAGCACAGTAATTTAAGTCTGTGTGAGGCGTCTCTTTTTTCAGTTTGGTAGGGAAGGAGATCGTCCCCTCTGAGTTGTGTTTCTATCAGAGTATCTGTTTACCCTTAAATACCCCTCACCGTCATTGTTTAACTCTAATCATTAGCCAATGGGACAACAAAAAATAGCCCCCGAGAACAGGGTGTCAAACTTTAAACAGGAACCTTGTTTTCGTTTTTAAGTAATTGAATGTTTCTTTAACGCACTGGGAATGTAAAACCACAGTGGGACATCGAAGCAACATAACATATCAGGTTTTATTATTCAAAACAAACCCCTTAAATCAAAGTATTACCTTGTTTCTGTTTCTGATACAAAAATAAATGATATTTCAAATTTTGCCAGACTGGACTAACAATTTTCACCTGGTGGGCAAGAATACAGCTGATAAGATCTCAGAACACTAGCATTTTGATGTTGAGGAAGCAGACATGCATCGCTCACATTTTCTTTAAAAAAAAAAAAAAAAAAAGGCTAAAATTGTGTCAGATCATCAAGTTCTCCAGAGATTCACACATGACTTGTTGGTTAGACCATAGTCGTGGGTGGGTTTGAGAAAGTGTTCAAAAAATCTCGTCAGCTCATATTCCGGGAATGTGTTAAACGTGGTTGTGTGTGATGGTGAGATCGACAGTATGCCCATACTCTGTATCACAGTGTGTGTCTTCTGCATATGTTATTTCCTCATTACAGTCAATTAATGCTCCTGGCTCACACTCCACTACTGCCCTTTTTTCTTAGTGTGTGGAAACCTTCTTTTCCCCTCCTTTATTCTGTACAATCATCACTATGGAAGCCTGTTTCTATTTTAAAGTATAATAATAACAATACTTTTACTCATAATTGCAACTTTATACTTCACAGGTGTGACTTTAAATCTCACAATGTTATTTTTTTTATATAACAATTGCCCGTGTATTACTTACAAAATGGCTAAATTATAATTGTTTCTTTATTTTTATGTAATTTTAACTATTTCATATACTTGTGACCATTTCTTGTTACTGTTTGTCATAATTGCAACCATATCTCACAGAGTGACTTTATATCTCATAGTTGTGATTTTCTTACGATGCAGTGTTGTTTCTTGTAATTATGAGTATGTTATGTGATAAGTACTTCATAACTGCAATTTAATATCTCACAATTGAGATTTGTATCTTACGATGTTAATTTATTTTTAACAGTTGCAATTTAAATCTCATAATTGCAAACACCTCACTACCTTTGTCATAATTGCAGCTTTTTGCAAATATAAATTTATGTATTGTAATTGTGATTCTGTATTGCAATTCTCATAAATATTTTAAGGTAATTGCAACAATATGTATCTCATAATTGTGACACAGTTCTACAACTTCTTGTTAATATGGCTTTTTCATAATTGCAGTTTTCTCACAATTGTGATTTTGTATTGCACAATACTAATTTCTTTTTAACAATCGCAAAAATTTCACATAGTGACTCATTTTTTTTTTTTTTTTTTTGTCATGTCAACTTTATTCAACATTGGGTTCCCCTTAAACCTTGACAGTCATGAGGCTACAATTGCCGGAACTCTCTCAACATCAAGAGCCCATTATCAAAAGCTCTGGACAAGCTGAGACAATAGACGCCCAGGCCAGAGAACATCGATTGTTTAATTAACTTTCAATTAATGGTTGAGGGAAAGGACGGCAGAGAACAGTCACGCTCACGCTGGTTGAGCACGTTTGATTTCACCCCCTTTAGCGATCGCTATGCTCCTTACAGCATGTACGTTGAGCCACCAAAGAAATCTAATCTACAATGTGAATAATAAAAAAAGATTGGAAAGCCATTTCTGCCTTACGTGCGCAGCCCGTCTCTTGGCACGGCATTAGAGTTTTTGGGATGCAGTGTTAACTCTATATTTGGATTGCACTGGAGTGGATTAGGAAGTCTTTACTGCAAACCCACGGGATTCTGGCTGAAAGGGGAAATTGAAGAAGTGCTGTTTGTATCTGCGCCATACAAATAATTGCGAGTTCTCAAATTTCGAGGACCTGACTACATCGAAAAGTGAGCTTTGATGTACAAATCCGCAATTCACCCGGGATTAGAAGCTCCAAAGGTTAGAAGTTACTAATTATGGGAAATGGGTTCTACATAACAAGCACAAAGAGACATTGGTAATAAATACGAGACTTCGTGAAGCTAATGATCACATTGGATTTCAGAACTGCGGCCCATGTAGAAACATTTGCGGTTGGACACATAATGCATTCAGCATCATTACAGAGATTCCACAATAATATTTTACAGTAGAATTGGATAAAGGGATTGGTGAGGTACATGATATAAAGCCTACTTGCTAATTAGCACTGTTCCAAGGGCCCTTGGTCTTTTTTCTGTATAATTGTATTCAAATTATTCCTTTCTTCTCCCATTTTTCCCAATAACGAAGAGAAATTATGAAGAAAATGGCAAACACGCAGCACAAATAGGACAATAGTGTCTGATTAATGTGCACTTTTGATCTTATTACGTGTAGGCGACTGCCTTGAGATTCTTATTGGCTCCCTTTGCTCTTCCAGCCGATCTGCAGCCAATCGTGCCGTCTCCAAATTAGACATGTCCGGATCCAGGCGAATGGTTGCACTGCCCCAGGACATGGCGTTTCATCTCTTAATGAATGTGCCTGGAGGGGTCCCGCCTGGAGGATTCCCTCAGAGGGGGCCCATGACACCCCTCATTAGCTGGGGGTGGGGGGTGGGGGGGTTGCGTTCTGTACTCATTCTGAAGAACAGCCCCTTGGAGCAGGGATAGGGATGTCCCTCTGATTTCTCCGGCTTGAGCTGAGCTGTCTAGTAGAGTCTTTCTATAATGGTTCGATTTTAATTTGTGGTGATGATTTTATCCTGTACATCAGGGGGATCCAATCCTGCTCCTGGAAAGCCAATTTCCTGTAAAGTTTAGCTCTAAACAGTTCCAAATTAATTATTGATGGAAACGGCAAATTAGAAAAAACGGTTAATGCGAATAATGGCAGATGGAAATAAAATTGGCAAATAAATTTGTCTATGCGCATAAAAAAAGTCATGTGACTATGAGACTGCGGAACAATCTCGTTCCACAGCATCTGAAATGTTATGGTCATTCTGAAATGCCTAAAATGAAGTCTGCTGTCAAAGTATTTCTGTATTATTGCCTCCCAGAACTTTTACACGACTCTGTTCCCGAACCCTTTCATTGTGTTTTGTCTTCTCGCTCTGAGGCACAACTCATTTATTGTAGCCTATATGAAAATTATTATTTTTGAGGGCTTTTCCCACTTTTCTTTGTGATATTTAGTGCCAGTTTATCAGGAAGTGATGATTTTATTCTCTTTGACTTGTTGGATGGATACAAATGTTTTATGCCAAATTCTAATTTTGCACAATTTTTCAAGTTAAATTCTCAGCTTTAGAAGGAAACCCAGATTTTGACCTCCCTGTTGTACATTTCAGTGGTGTTTGCTGAGGTGATCCTAAACGCCTCAACATCAAGCATCCCTCATCCTCAGATGACTCTCTTTTCCGAGTATTAATGAGGCTAGTGAAGGAAAACCCAAGAAGGCTTCCAGGTCTTTGGGATTTACAGCAAATCAGCTGACTCTAATAGCCTTTTTCCCTCATTGCTGAATGTGGCTCTGTGGTTCAGCATAATTCCACAGGATTTGTGATGTATTTATGCAATCATTAATCTGGCCGTCTCTTTTCACTGGCCAGGATTAGAGTTCCCTCCATTGGGTGCCAGGTAGGTTCACACAGAGGTAGCATACAGTCATTTAAACACTGTTTAGTGCTACAGAATGAATTTTATATGGCTGTGTAATGCAGAATGGAACCGGGCCAGGGCTGTGAATGCACTAGATTTGTGCGCTGCAAGACGTCTCTGAACTCTGTCTGACAGCAGAGAGTGTGAGGCCACATTTCACACTGTAAGATCAAGGATTGTTTGTCTGCTCAGGTCGTAAAACACATCAGGGATCAACAATAGGAATATGCGAGCATTTCGGAGTTAACAGAAATGTCACATGCCCATTGGACCAATGATATGGTATGACATTTAGTATTTGTTAACCATATACAACAGTGTTCTGTGCCTCTGACTAAAATAGACAAGATTTTGTTATCTACTTAACTTAGAGGCTTGGAAGCATCTGATGGTAAGGTTTAATGATATGTTATTGTGAGAATTGCATAAAAAACATTTTATTTATTAATATATAGGTATATATCTATATAAGTGTACAAATACTGTTTAAAGTTTTGTTTTCTGCGAAGGAATCTTAAAATAAAATGTTTACAGTATTTTTACAATAATATTGTATACATAGATCTATTTTATACTAATGTATTTATTAGTTGTATCATTTTACTTATATATATATATATATATATATATATATATATATATATATATAATTTATATATTTATTTATTTTTTTTATTTTTTTTGTGAGGTCTATGAAAATGTTGGCAGAAAATACCTTCTTACTGTGGTACCATATGTACATATGTTTTTATATCATTTGTCTGTTTACGTTATAAATCCGAGAGTAAATTATCTAAGTGTTTTGTGGCCGTAAATGTAGGTTCGCCAGGCTTTATGTTTATGTTTTAAGAGGTAAATATTGACATTATTAATCTGAATCGGACTAGTCTGCATTAGCAGTGATTATGTGTGTGCAAGCGTGCAGTAAATGCTTCAGTAGCTTTTTATCTTGAAGAACAGCACCACTTTGAATATAACTTTTATAGTACACAAAGACGTTTTACTGCCTTGGAATAAACATCCATCTCTTTCCTTTTCCCAGCTGCCCACTCTCTCTCCCTCTCTCTATCCATCAGGGCTGTAGCAACCATTATAACTGATGGACAGAAAAGTAGCAAAGACATTTCATTTCCTAAGTTGTTTGGTTAATCTCCCAAAGCCTGTCAAGAACAGGGTCAGATCACTTTTCACCCCTATATAAAAAATGGAAGTGGTGCAGGAATTACCTTAACCTCTACACAATATAAATAATATTTTGTTTTTTTTTATCATCAACACTGTGATTCATACTTTCATTATTATTTTTCAAGTCTTTCAAAATGAATGCATACATAACACGTTAACGCGAATTAATTTTAACTACACAAATTTTATCAATGCGCGATTTACACGCATTTGCGCATTTTCTGTTTGACCCCTGATCTAACCCGTGGTTGGAGAAATGGAGATGCACAGTGTTGCTAACTTAGCGACCTTTTTGCGCTGTCAGTTAAAACCGATATTATGTTGTTTCTCTCATTTTACATGCAAGAACGGTTTTTGTCTTTATTTTATGTGTAGCCTATTTGATTTTATCAGATGATAGCTTGATTATCAGGATTTTTGTGCTGATTAATATCTTGGAAGGGAGAGCTATTTCGTCTTAATAGGTTGCATTTACGTAACTATTTCATATTCATTCCGCTGTCTGACAACAGAAACAGGAAAATATATCCTTGAAAACAGTTTTATTGAGAATTTAACAGCATCAAAATACAGTATGTAGGCACAGAGAGGCAAGCAAATGTAAAAATAAATAATAAATGTTCATTTTGCATGTTCAGTAGCCTTCGGATGGAGATGTACTACTGATCAAAGAACCGTGTTTCACTGAAAGATATGCATGACAATCGCAGCTTTTACTCGCGATTTCGTTTTGATTTATCGTGCAGCCCTATTATGCAGTCATAATTTTTTATATATATATATATATATCTTAACCCAGCTATTTTAAACAGTTTGATCACATTCTAGGATTGCCGTTATGGATTAAAAAAAATCCCTTATACAACATTGACAGGACAACTGAGATAAAACAAAAACATCAACGCATTTTACAACTTTTATTTTTTGTATCATATATCCTCAAATTGATATATTAGACAGCAATATTGTAACTTATTTGTAACATTTAGAAATTTTAATGTAGTGCGATATTTTTTCATAGCAACATTTTAGTGGAATTTTACACTAACAACTGTAATTGGATTTATATTGTATACCTAAATTCACTGTTAAAGCTGCGGTAGTTAACTTTTGACGCTCTAGCGGTTAATAAACAGAACTGCTTGCGTCTTGCGGAAGAACATCGTAGCCGGAGCTACTTCTCTCTGTTTATGTCTATGAAGAATCACAAAGGTACTGGGTTACTCCGCCGCGGTACCCCCGAAGCAATCTAAAATAGTCTGAATATAAACACTTATTATAGGTGCACCCTAGTGATTCAGGACAAGCTAAAAACACGGTTTGGAAAATGGGTTCTTGGTGTACTTGCTTATTATATACATTTTTCAACATTTTGAACACAAACAAAGTTACGGACCGCAGCTCTGATTGGTTGATTTCTTACCGGGAGCGGTCCGTAACTGCAAATGGCAATAGGACCACATGGAGGAGCCAGAGGAGCTTGATTTTTTTCACAGATTATCTGTCTCATATTCTACTGTCAGGACATACTGACAGGTTAAACAAATATGTAAAAAATATATATTTACAAAAGTTACCTACTGCAGCTTTAACCCACTGGTCACTATTATGCCTATTAACATGTTTATGTTCATGTTTTGAATATATGTGAATTCATATATTAATAGTAGACACCTTAAAGATAATGTGTACCAAAAATCTTTCTCATGCCTTTGTTAAAATATTTTACTAGCCTTTCATTTTGCATCCTCTCAAGGTTTAAACAGTTAATAAACTGCTTTTATCATGTAACAATCTGCCCTAACCAAGTGAAACTGCACATATTAAATTGAGATGCTTCATATTTTTTTTCAATTTTTGCTCTAGAAGTGCACAAAAAAATCAGTCAGAGAGGTATTTAGAGCTTTAGAAATGAAAACCTTTTTTTACGGTCACAATTGTGAGTGGTGGGATCAAATAGGTTAATGGTCATGGAAATCATGTAAAAAAATATATTGGTTCTAAAACTTCTTTAACCTGTTTTAAGGACAGGATGCTATTGGTCTGCTGATCTGTTAGCAAACAGGTCATTTGGATAATGCAACGAATGACTGAGAATAATAAGGAAGCAGAAAGAGAGAGAAGCAGAGATAGCAGGCGCCCCAGCTGAATGCCTGAGAAAGCTGCCTTTCGGAGGTCCCATGACGCAGCGGATCTGTGGAAAGGTTGGGTGCGTCTGGTTACAGCTCTATCAGGGCTCCATCAGAGAATGGCAGGATTCGGTATCGCCTTCTAATGTAACAAGGACCATTTGTCTCAGTCACACATCCTTGCAAGTGCCTTGCTAAAGCTATTGATGTCATTCATCTAGCCTGTCCTTGGCCGCTCTTTTCCTTCACTGACAAGAGAGCAGCACTCTCAGGTAGCTGGAGGGGAGGAAGAGAGTGTGATGGAGAGAGAGGTGGTATAATGCTTTCTCATCAAGGCTAGAATCACCCAATGTGTTGAGTAATGAATCCATTACCTTACATAGACAAATACACACTATTTTACACATACAAACACACACGTGCTTCCCTAGTGCTTCACCGGTGACCTGAATGCCAGAAGACTCCTGTTGTTTTCAAAATTAAGCTGATTGGAGTTGCTACCTGCTATCTCTAACCTGAGTATGAGAGCAATACGGAGCAGAAGCAGGGCTGTATGTTTTTGCCGGGAGCGTTTTTCGGAGTGTCTGTGTTATCTCTCGCTCTAAGATCGCTGCGATACCGCTTCAATACGAGCGTAACACGCTAACGGCCCATAATGCATCTGCATGTCAGCAAGAATTCAGCACGTTAATTGGTGGACTAGGAATTGTTCACACTGTGTTTTGCAGTCTGCGATGTTGCTTTTACATAGTTTTTCTGTGTAAACTTGTGCTAAACAGACGCGTTTGACAGTTGCACATGTCATTTGCAGAATCTCTCGCTTACTCGCTTATTATATACATTTTGCACATTTTTTAAACGAAAAAAGGTACAAACTGCAGCTTTAATGCATTAGGTACCGTGAAAAGAATAAATATGTATTAAACATTCGTTTTGTTCATCTTGTTCGTATTGCATTATTTATTAAAATAATATTTAATTATAAATGTAGTTAGAAAATATTTATAAATTGCAATCATTATTTTTTAAATAACTTGAAATATTATAAATGTATTAGTGTATGAAAACAATAAAAAAATATATAATAATTAAAATTCGGTAATCTTGTTGATTCTTAGTTTATTATATCTAAGGCATTAACTTATGTTTTAACTAATTAAATGTAATCAAGTGCGATCATAACAATTTATTGAAAGGCTAAGAAGAACTAAAAAGAAATTTGTAGTATGGATAAATAAAAAAAACCTTGGAGTGGCGTGATTACAAAAAGCTTTAAATTGTGATTTTTTTTATTTATTTTTTTTATTTTTTTATTGATACACCAAACTGATTTTATTTTTGTATAGATGTTATTCTGAGTAGACAACATTTCTTAATGCAAAAATATTGTCATTAAGGAGAAATTGAAAACCTGGAGTGAAAAAAAAATTATTTAAAAAAAGTTAAAATGGGTGGTAGATTTTGTATATATATGTATTTTTTTTTTTTTTTTTTTTATTCCACTCAACTGTTTTTTCCTTCTTCGTATGGACGTTAGTTGCGGTAGAATACATTTTATAATGAAAATAGCATCAGAGAGAAATTGAAGCCTAAATTTGAGTATGTAGTGGCGCAATTTTTTCCTTCTCTCTATGGAAATTAGTTAGTAGACATCATTTTTAATACGAATAGCATCAGTGAGGAGAAAATCTGGTGTGGAATTTGGAGTGGAGTTGGAAACATTTTTAATTTGAAAATACCTTGTTCAGTACTGTTCATTTTCTGTACCTTGATGTAAGTCATTAAAGGATGTCTGGGAATTGTTCATCAGTTCTTTCCTGAAATATGGCTGGGATAGAAACACTCACACACCCCAGTGGTCCAACTTTTCATTGAGTATGCACGTCATTTTAGTCTCCAATTGGAAATTTCTGCCTGATTTATTAATTGCATTCTTACGACGTTTGTCTGCTCCTCAACGTTTGCCACAGTAAAGGCAGTGACTGTAACTGCTTTGACCT
This sequence comes from Carassius gibelio, assembly GCF_023724105.1. Classification (NCBI taxonomy): domain Eukaryota; kingdom Metazoa; phylum Chordata; class Actinopteri; order Cypriniformes; family Cyprinidae; genus Carassius; species Carassius gibelio. The sequence goes on along the minus strand of NC_068420.1, from coordinate 15,558,289 downwards.
TGGAGCCCAGGACACAGCACTTTTTATGTAAACCGATATGATGGTTAGGAGGGTGACACATTCTGAGCAGACTGGAGACGTTATTGGGGCTGACAGACAGGGCCAGCTGGGGCAGGGGCCACCGAGCGTGCCCTACTGTACTCTGAAAGAAACGACACCGAGGCCGGACGGACGGCAGCCAGCTCAAAACAACAACAACAACAACAACTGCGTCGTCTGATGGAATCAAACAGAACTCCACAAACAGGCTCGAGTGAGTAACAAGGAGTTGCGAGCTGGGCGGTTGAACATCTGAAGATAAGTAGACGTTTGGGAAGGAAAGGATCGGCTAATGATTTATGTGTGAATGCAGGCTTGGATAAGGAAGGAACAGCTGAGTAAGGAATCAGGCCAGGTGTTTGGTCCGATTCCCCTGAAACGAGCAGAAAAGCAGAGCTGGTCTCTGGGTAAATGGAACGCTTTATCCCTCAACTATCTCAGCAGAGCCACACACACATGTACGAGCACACACACACAGATACGCAAGACAACACAACACAGTTTCAACCAGTTAAAGCTGCATACACATATCTACAGTAGCAATAGTTAGAGCATGCAAATAGGGCTTTTTGATAATATGCTTTATTATATGAGGCCAAACAACCCTATTGAACTAAAGTGTTAAATATATTTGAACAATGGTTTTCAGCGTGCAATTATATATTTTTCCCACATACCACCATTGTAAGTGGATGTCTGTTTTCTACTAATAGACAAGTTCTGGTTTATTTAATGGTAAAACCAGATAATTTCACCCAGAAATTTCCCAATTCTGTCATCATTTACACATTTCTTTATCGTCTTTCCAAACCTGTATGGCTTTCTTTCTTTTATATAAGATATTTTAATGGATCTTCATATGATGAGACATTAGTGGGGCCCAGATAGGAACTTTGGACTCCACTGACTTCCATTGTATAAGACATTTTTCAAGTATTTTCTTTTGTGTTTCACAAAAGAAAAGTAGGCTAAGTCATACAGGTTTGGAACAACATGAAGGTGAGTACTTTGTTACAGAACTTGCACGGAATTATCCCTCTAAAGTTAGCATGAATTGAGTAATATAACTTTTTTTTTTTAGTGAAACTGCTTATTAAATAAGAAAAATGTTGGACATAAATCTATTTTATCCACAGTGGATTGTGAAAATTGGCTACATAGAACACGAACAGTGGCTAAATAGCAATTCTACTACTGGAATTGTCAGTGGACAAGTATTGTGATAACTAAGGCTTTTTTGAAGAATGAGCAGCAATAAGACCAGGAATTCGTTGTTACATTCTTTATTGGCATCTATGAAGAAACTTTAACATCCATGGAACCTTTCCATTGCACAGAAGTTCTTTAGATTATTTAAATGTTCTTCACATTTAGAAGAACTGTTCACAAATAGATTATATGTGGAACCCGAAATGGTTCTTCTATGGCATCACTGTGAAAAACCTTTTGGTGGTTGATCTACACTGCCTGTTTAAATTTCCTACAAAATAACCTTGTACACACTGTGATGTAACCACTTTTGAAACTGCATTTCCAGACAGTTATGTGTTTAGCTTCGTCTTTAATTCTCTGCGCAGTGATTACAGGCTGTTCGTGGACCTGTGGCGAGTGGAACCGTGGGCTGCTGTGGATGGAACATTGTGCAGGCAGCTGTTAGAGATCCAGCTGCTGGTCGGCCCGTCGTGTCCCATTGGCTGTTTCACTGCTGGAAAACGTATTTCTCTGTAGAAATCAGTCAGTGTTTTCTCGTCTGGCCTGAGTCAATCAGGTTTGGGATTGGTGTTGGTGTTGGTGGTTAAAGTATAGTTGGAATACCAGCACACACAGTCTTTCCTCTCTCTTTTGCTCACCACTTGTTTTGGTGGCACTGGATGCGTAGACTACTTTATTATAATCCTGTCTGAATCAAACATGTCTGTTTTTCTCGCACAACCATGGTAAGCATATTTCTTATAGGAATGTCTGTGGTTGCAGTATTATTTTTATCCAACATTCATTTATTTTAACCATAGTTGAATACTTAACTAGTTTTTCTAGAACTTTTCTTGATTTTAGGTATATTTTAGAGTTTTATATTTTTATGTACATATGTACATAAGGGCTAGTTTGTATATTAAGTTGTTTGTATACATATGTTAACTGAAATTATATATTACTTCAGTTAATTTACAGGAAACAACATTTCCCATTTTCAATAATGTTAACTTGATGTACTAAACGGCTAAAACTAAATAAATAAATAAAAATCAGTAACTAATAAATGACAAAAACTAGCTAAAATTTTAATTCTAACGATTAATAACATTTATAATATTTTTTTCAAATATATAAATACACTTTTCTTAATTTTTTTTTTATGGATGATTTTCCTATTGATGTATACTTTTTATATGAATTTATATATTAATTAATTTATTTATTTATTTATTTATTTGCGCTATAGCAATGCACATTCAGATAAACATCTTTGGCTAGTTGTGGATAGCTAAGAAACACAGGATCAAGTTAACCCAAAACGAGCCTAATTATACACCAGATAAAACCGATAAATGAACTAGACAGTCAATCTTTAGTTTTGCACACCTCTAATCCACAGCCATGATGCTTCTCCCGGAAATACATATTAATGCAGCAATTACTGGTCTAAAACACCAGCGCCACATGGAAACCGAATTCCCTTGTGCCGTCGAACAAGCTGCTTTGTTGTTGTGCAAAGGATTTCTCAGTTTAATTGTGCATGAATATATATATTCATTCCTTCGTGTTTATTGTTTTGTCATTCATTGTGCCGGATTGGCTCCCTTGAGAACTTGGTGTGATCTGATTGGTGTTTAACTAAAGCACTCAGCCGTGGGAGATTGAAGCTCCCAATCGAAGATTAAATCAGCCATACAGGGCTCAAATTCATATTGCATGTTAGAGATCAGCGCCGGCCTCTCCTGCCCGGTTGGCAGTGTCCCATTCGTATTCGTAAGCAGTCTGGAAACTGGTTTCAGATGAGGAAAAAACATCTTCCGACACAGGAAAAAAAAAAAAAACTGCAGGAGCATGACTCCAAAAATGGCTCCTCTGATGTTTCAGCTTCAATGATTCTAAGCCTCAGCGATGTGCAACGTCAAGCGTCGCCACACATGGCATTCGTAAACAAAAATAGACAATGGCGAGCTCTTGCTCAACTGCGCAAAATTCCCTGTCACATTATAATGTGTTTTAACGACAGTTTACAAACAAATGACGTGTTTCGTCTAAATTCTGTTTTATGCACCGTATGATTGCGATAATGATTTCGGCTCGCTTTCAAATGGAAGATAAATGTTTATGCATGTGCAAGGTTTGCCTGCGTTTGATTTGTGTTTGTTGGAACACGGCACAGACGGTGCAATGCAAATGCACCTCTCTGTCTCTGTCTCTCTCCGTCTTTCCCGTCTTCCTTTCCCTGTCTCTCGTTCCCCTGGGATTCAGGTGCACTGTGACACAGCGAGAGGTGGCGTGCCCTGTGGCTCTAGGCTTCCTTGCTCCGATGGAAACACTTTGCCTGTCACTGAACAGAGGAGGACAGGAGGAAAGAGAGATGGAGACAGACGGAAGGAGAGAGAAAAAGGGTGTCGGGGCAGGGCGGAGGAGTGAGTTTGGCACACACATGCTCCTCTCCGTGCAACTTGTCTGTATCGTAACCCCCATCCTTTTGTTCTGTTCCCCTGAGTGCAGTCGCGCTCATACTCGCAGCCAGAAAGCTCGTCAATCTTTGCCACATAACGCATAAATGAGGACTAGGGCTGGGCAATATAGCTGAAAAAATGTGTTTTGATATTTTTCACTCTTATTTGATGTACATGTCATATGTCATGATTTAGATATTTGCTCTAAAATGCAGTTTTTCCATCAGAATCAGAAAAAAACAAAACCATTTCAGTCAATCTAAAGTAACCAAAGTAGATTAAAACACTATTTTTTGGCCTGGAAATGGCAAAAACTCGGGAAATTAAACATAACTGATTCCTGTTGGGTTTTGGATTATGTACCAAGATACTTTTTTGTAGGTAATGGTGTGTTACATGTGTGTTAAAATAGTAACACAATAGTAACACACAGGCACTTGAAGTGAGATGTCTCCTTACTGTCTACTGGGAAACACTCCTGCTCTGCTCAGCCCTGCTGTATATGGCATGTCAAAATGTATTTGACTGAGCCGGTTGGGTACATCTAGAAGTACGGTAACACAAGCTGCTGTGTTTGCTGGGAGGGATCTTGAGTTTTGTGTGTGGCACTGAAAAATTAATGGCCTCATACACAAACAAACACACAGATGCATGCATGAGTTACTCCTGAAAGCTGCCCAAAGGCAAGCAGCCAGCACTGGGTCGAACCCGCCACTTCAGCGATTTACAGGAGCAACAAGAGGAAAAGAATGAGAAGTTTTTGCACTTGAAACCACATTCATTTTTTGCTTGGTTGCAAAATTTCTAGTAACATTTTAATAGTTTGATTTTCAATAAGCAAGGTCTCAGAATATCTCAACATGAAAAAAAATCAACAAATTACATATAGTATTTATGCTATTCTATTGGTGCAACTGGAATATTATGGAAGCCTGTTTCTGCCACAAAATAAAAGAAAGAAAAGGTAATTACGACTTTTTATCCCACAGTTCTTGAATTTTAGATATCCTCTCAAATTGTGAGATAAAAGCTTGTAAGTTTTGAGAACAGAAGTCAGAATTGTGAGATATAAACTGAATTCTGAGGATGTCGAAATTTAAACATGAAATTCGCTAGTCTGAGAAAAAAAAATACTTGAGATATAAACAGTGAATTTCAATTGTGAAATGCAAACTTGGAACTGCAAGAAAAATCTATCCAAATCTGAATTTTGAAGGCAAATCTGAATTTCATTCTCAGAATTGCGAGATAGTCAAAATTTGAGATATAAGTCACAATTACCTTTGTTTATAAATTCTGTATCTATATTCTGCATTCCATAGAATATGCCGATCTTTTGAAGCTGATATTCAAATAACATTCCCTTCTTTCAGCTGAAAAGCAAATGAAAGAAAATTATGAGAAGTTATAAACTTATTTTTAGTTGCCAAAATACTTGGACAAATGACATAATGATTTTAGACTATTCATGCAATTAAACACAATCTCATAAATCAAACAGAAGCTAGCAGATTCCCTGCTTCCCTGGAGTTCTTCCTACTGAAAGTTAAATTGAAAGTGACGTGACATACAGCCAAGTATGGTGACCCATACTCAGAATTTATGCTCTGCACTTAACCCATCCGAAGTGCACACACACAGAGCAGTGAACACACACCCGGAGCAGTGGGCAGCCATTTTTGCTGCGGCGCCCGGGGAGCAGTTGGGGGTTCGGTGCCTTGCTCAAGGCAACCTAATTCGTGGTATCAAAGGTGGAGAGAGAACTGTACATGCACTCCCCCCACCTACAATTCCTGCCGGCCCCGAGACTCGAACTCACAACCTTTCGATTGCAAGTCTGACTCTCCAACAATAAGGCCACAACATATTTTCTTAAACCTATACTTTACCCAAGTAGCCCCAGCGGTTTGTGTCGTACCACTGAGGGTGCTTGGGTAATGTTCACGGGCTTCGTTATTTACAGAAACAATCTGGAACAGCAGTGAAACATTTCAGAGGAATTTGATTAAACTGCATGTTCTCTGGCCTGGAGGAGCGTTGTTATTCTGGCTGTAATGTGGCACTTTGTGCAATTCCAGCATGGCTGTCCAATCACTTACATAATCCCCTGACATGAGCTCACTGGCTTGTGTCATTTGGTCATTGACAACTGTCAACACACAACCACATTAGCAGCCTTCTACACACACAGTGCAGCCCAGTTGCCACACAAAGGTGCAGTGTAATTTTTGTGCCACTAGTGGTCCAAAACAGAACTGCAAAAGTAGTTTGACTGTTCAAATGGGTAGTAGCATCCCAAACTCATGCCTTTGGTTGAGTCAAATTTTGCAGTGAGATCATTCAAACAAACAGATTTATTTATTTAGTTTGGTTTTGCTAATAGTGTAAAAATGAAACACTGCAGGTTTTTAAAGGGTTAGTTCACCCAAAAATGAAAATTAATCTGCATTTTACACCCCTCCGAGGCATCGTAAGTGTATATGACTTTGTTCTTTCATACGAATCCAGTCTGAGTTACATAAAAAATTGTCTTTGTTCTTTCAAGATCTATTGTTGCAGTCCATGGGTGTTGCATTGCTTCAGTCCAAAAGAAGTGAAATAAAAAACGCCCTTTCATAAAAATAAAATAAAGTCTCTCACATGGCTCCGGGGGTTGAACAAATGCCTCCTGTTGTGACTTGATGCATTTTTGTTAGAAAAATATCCATATTCAAAACTTAATCATTTTAATCTAGTTTGCGCCAATAGTTGTAAACAGATGAAGTTCCAGGTGCATGACGTATGGGTCAGCATTGCGAATGCGCCAGTGAGTCTCGTGAAAACCAACGTTTGTTTACAGGATCAAAAGAAGCAAAGTTTCCTTACTTTAGCATATGCTAAGGGCCTACAGTGGGTGCAATGTAAATTTTTGACATTAGCATAGCATACACATACTAGTTCGCAGTCCGATTTTTCAAACTGTGCACATTTTTTATGCTGTGCCTTGAATTTTTCCCGCTAATTGGTTTAGATGATTTAATTATGGTTTAGAGATGCACGCAACTCTAATTTAAACGTGTACAAACACATTATATGTAATAACTTCTGGAAAGAAATGGCGCAAATATTTGGACACGGACAAAACTTTGAATACTCCGACAGGTTGTGAATTCTGCTGTGTACATACGCTTAGTGTCTGCGTCAGAGTTGAAGTATATTTTGGGCTTTAATTGTACCTCAAGTGTTTGCTGTCAGCAGAAATCAACATCTTCAATAAAAATTTGGGTTGTTTTGTCGCTCACTGTGAACACTGCTAAAGGCCTTCGTGGTATTGATTTTATGCATTAGGGAAAAAATTCTGAATCTATGGAAACACTAATAGATTTGCGCAAAAAGTGTTGGCTATAAACGACTGTGTTTGGTGTACTAGTGTAATGGGTTAAGCTCTCAGCTTTATGAGTATGTGTCCTTATAGCATAAGCAGATAATCCAACAATCCAACAAATAATGTCAACAATCCAACAATTCAGCAAGATTTTAGCCCAGAGTGGGAATAACTGGAGGAGTTTTGTGCCGATTTGCATTCAGTAGGATATGTACCACAAATGAATTGTTAGCGCTTTCGCCCATCGCTAGTCGCCTAGCTTGATTTTCAATGTCTGTGTGCAGAAACAGAGATCAGGATGTTTTTATACTGCTGAACACAAAAAAAAAACATATCATTTTGTATGTGCAGACAGGAAGGAGCACTCTGGAGAAGTTAGCTTTCAACCCTCCCCCACTAGCTGACTCCTGGAATCCTCCATTAGCAAGTGAACATTCCTGAATATTTCACACGCCTTCAATATATTGTGTCAACATCACACTTTTCGTCTCACTCTCAGAATGAAGCTCCTCAGGTACAAATGAGGCGAGAGTACTTTAAAGAAGCGCTCAGCACGGAGAATGAGTGCCTTTGTGATGCTGATGTCAGCGCTAATGCGCTAAAGAATACAGAGCGACTGTGACAGTTAGCGCTGAGGCGTAGCTGCGTTATGGTGAAATGATTATTGTCTCTACTTTTTGATGAGCAACCTTTTGCTGCTGTTTCCACTTTTTGTGGCTTTATTTGGAAAGAAAGACTTAAATTGTGAACGTATCCAAACTTCACCAGAGGGAAACAAGGGACAGTTGCCGTTTCATTTCCTTTATGAAAATTAACCATGGTTGTGTGACAAATAAAAACAAAAAAAACTATGGTTAATATAGTTAAACCATGGCTACCATAAATTAACCATGGTTTTTTGAGCTACTAACATGACATTATACTGTACATCTACTTAGCCTATAGCTTAGCCTGTAACTTAGCAAGGGCTATTAAACATTAAAAGTGTCTGTATTTCTTATTCAAATTAGTTTTCTACTGTAATCTGTACATTTTTACATTGTTAGTTGGTAAACTGATTCAAATGCAGTAGCCTAGCTAAAATATGAGACAAACTCCATCCTAAACAGATTTTATGCAGAATACAGTTCTTTTTTCCTAAAATATCAGAAGATCGTATGCATTCTTAAATATAAGACCCATCATTGCTGTGTTTCGCAGTTGCGGCATAGTATGGCTAAGAAGTCTCAGAGAGCCAGACTGTCATGGCTGATGGTGTGCAATGAAATATGGCTTCAGCCTGAATTTATGTGCATGAACTATGTGCCGTACCAATTAAAACGGCCATTTGGTGAGCAAGTGACAAGTGTGTTTGATGTTAGCAGAAACTGAGGGGCTTTTCTCCCATGAGGTCTGATTTGAGGGCTGTAAAGGGCAAGGCAGAAACAGGGTCTGATTGAGATTGGGACGCAGAATGAGAGAGGTATGGAGGGCGATAGACGGAGAGAAAGATAGCATTAGCAGAGAGTGGGGACAGCAAAGTGACACGTCACTCCTCCTCAGGGCTCTGTCTCGCTGTCAGCTCTGACTCAGTGACCTTGAAGTTGGCTCCAGGAAATCACAACAGCGAGGACTGAACTAACAAGCTGCATCAGATTTGCTCTTTTCCTCCACGCATTTTAACGTAGGCACTATAGGAGTCATTTAGTGCATGGTTTGATCTTTAACATTACCGTGGCCCTGTGCCCTTTTACTGTGCACTTTCGTTTGCGTAACGTTTGTTGTGTCTTTGATGTAGCCTGAGACCATCTTGACGAGCAGAGGTGCATGGCATGAACGTAGTCTGATATGCAATATCTGTCCACTTCTTTTCTGATATTATAACCTGTGGTGTATCTATTTGAGATCAGATGTCTATTATTATTATTTATTTATGTATTTAACGCAATGCGCAATGATAGTGATCAAAAAAGCTATGATTTTGTCATGTTAGCATGTCCTAAAATATATAGTAATACCATAGCACAGTATTTTTTTCCCTAGAGGTTATTCAGTTATCTTATGTTGGCAGATACCGCCCTGTAACATGTGGAACTGTTCGAGCAACTGAATATCTCGCAGTGTGCGTTATTAGGCGAGTGTGTTTGTACTGGAGCTGGATGAATTACTCCCCGTCCTAATCTTGCTGTGAGGATTTTTTATTTTTTTTTCAGCAGAACAATTTTGGTTTAGCGCTCTCCGTAGACAAAGGAAGCTCCGATCCAGCACGGCAACCCGCAGTTTGAGCCAGGCAGGAGACAAAGAGCTTTGTGAGTGTTTCATGTGGAGGCCTGGCGAGAGGGAGAGTAGAGCGAGAATTGGCGCTAGACGGACCCAAACCTGAGTGCCCAGCGCAGCGTTATGCCCTCTTCACTTCCAGCATCGTCGACTGATGTGGCACGAGCTTCGTCAGCAAGTGTACCTGCTTCTCTCCGGCTAAAACGAAGGGCCCTATGAGCAGTGCCTAGGGAGGGAGTCAGATAGGAGTGTGGCGGCTGGCCCCGCAGGCTCGAACCCACAGCCTGCTAGACTGTGATGCCAGCAATGTGGAGGCGCAAACCGCTTCAGCCTTTAGGGCAGGCTGGGATTACGAGCCTGGGATGGACGGTTCTCACAGCCCTAGACTACCACCTACTGGCAGGGGCCTGGTACTGCAGCTTCTCTCCTGGACCTCAACCACAGCCAGCCTTAATTACAGCATGCTTCAGTTGTTGTGAGTGCATGTCAGAACAAATTATGTAAGTAATGAGGCTGAAAATGCTAAAGGAGTAGGAACACACTGGCGCGCTAATGCTCATGCCGAGAGAACACACAAACAAACAACAGAGTGCACTGGCCGCATTCAAAAAAAGAAATGATTATAGTTTCAGTTAATGGTAAAATAACAAGATCAGTAATGTGAATTAACAATTCTGACAATTCCTTTGAAGGAGCTCTCTTGAGGTTAAAACAATTTATATTAACGGACGGCCATGCTGCCCAGCTTGAAACGCATGCTGTTCTGTTTACAGGCATGTTGACTGAACCAATGGTGTACTGGCTGTCAGCATACAGGTTTAGTGGATCATTTGAGAGATAGAACAAGATAGAGAGACCCTTGGCCTTGCCACTGGGACGTTGACATTATCCAGATGACACAACGGGAGTTCGAAGGCTCGAAGGCAGATGAAATGGGCCGCTACGGATACGTCGCTCAGTGGTGGCAAATTTGATGCGTGCAAATTAATTCCGTACGATTGGATTTATAGTGTTCACTAAAATATTATCGAGCCACAGTATTTTGGCTGGAGGTAGGCAAGTAGCTGCGGGGAACTTTGGCTCGGGATCTAAGGGAACTAGAGGGAGCAATTTCTGTCAAGTAGAAATAAAATGCTTAGGCTACATTAAACAGTGACTGTTCAGCTGTAATCCGGCTAAATATAGAGTGAAGCTCTTGCGTGGTAAGGTCTATTTTGCAATGGCCAGAGGTTTGGATCAGGTCCTTTGATGTGATTATATTGCCGTGGCCTTTGCTTCGAGATGCCTGACTTTTATCAAATAGTCTTTTAAGCAACTCATGCCAAGTTTTATCTGTCGGAACCAAAATCTGCAAGTAAAGGAATGGTTCTGGCGTCTTATATTCCATCGCGTTGTTCCAAACCTGTAACTCTCGAAAATGACAAAATTAGATATTTAGAAGAATGTTCACGCTGCTCTTTTCCACGCATTAAAAGTAAATGGGCACTATGGGCTATCAAGCTCCTAAAATGCTCCATAAAAGTTGTCCAACTTGCTATGTTCTAACTTCTCTGAAGTTAGTTATGGGTAGATTAGTCATAAAAATAAATGTTCTGCTGCAGCCCTCAAATCTCATTAACATTCATGTATATTAAGATATAATGTGTCAAATCATGTCACACTAGGGTTAACATTAAAAATGCCCAATGGTAGGGGTTCTCGAGTCTCAAAACCAATCATGGCTGCCAAAATTTTTATATGCAAATATATGAATCTTATTAATGATGTTTGAGAGTTTCATTACATAACTTATGTTAAGTTGCTTTGGATGAAAGAAGTATTTTTTATCAATAGTATTTATTTATTTGTTCATTTATTTTAGAGCTTAACTGCTCTTGGTCACCAAGAATAAAAAAAGAGCAGCGTGAACATTCTGTTAAACATCTCATTTTGTGTTTCATGGGTTTCCAATGACAAAAAGAGTGAGTAAATGATGACAAAATGTTTATTGCTGGGGTAAATACTTTTTTTAAATGTAGTAAAAAAGCCTCTCTTCACACTAAATCTTTTAAGACATTGTTTTTCCTCAACAAAAACTCAAGCCTTCTTATGACTATCTTCTCATTGTGTCATGGTTATGCCTCTTGGACACTGTCTCATGGTGGTAAAACTGTCTACTTGGTTTTTGTGGTTTTTAAATTGAACAGGCAGCTTTGAACCGATATTCCAGTGGTGGAAAGGTCCAGCCATGTGGTAAAGAGTTGGGTTTGTCCTGACAATGCTGCCCTAAGGCTCCACGGGGAACAGTGGCACTTTATTACAACCGCATTTGATTCTAAATCACGGGCTGACATCACGTTTTCTGTTTTCTGTTTAAAGTCAGGATGGCCTCCTCCAAACACACCGCAACCGTTGGTGGCAGGGACGTGAAGCGTTTGAAGCTCAGCGCCGTTTCATGTCGTGGAGGAGGTGTTGCGCAGTGTCTGGTGACAGTGAAAAATCCTGACAGTATCTTCTCTCTTTTCTCTCTCCGCAGCTCAAATCGAAATAATTCCCTGCAAGATCTGTGGAGACAAATCATCAGGCATCCATTACGGCGTGATAACGTGTGAGGGCTGCAAGGTAAGAAGCTAAACAACCCTGTCAGCGGCGTGTGTGACAAAGAAAAAGCGGGAAAAGCCAACAAATGAGACGCCGTGGAAAATAACAGAGAAGTTGCTTTCAGATTATTGTCTTTCTAAGGAAGAAAAATGCACTGTTGTGCTTACAGGACTTCGGAATTCACACGCCAGAGTGTTGCTAAAAATTGAAACGTTGATGAAAACATCACAAATACAATACAGCGACAATATAATCCCTGTGTCTTGTTTTTCTTTACCTTCTGCTGCACTTTTTTTTTTAATAAAACTGTCAAAAAAGGAAGCGCTTTGGATCACAGCACGTTGTTAGCAGTTTTGCAACCACGTCCTCCCCCCCGGTTCGTTCCCGCCGAAGCTCCTCTTTTCGTGCATTTTTCAAACACGCCGTCCACTCAGCAAAGAGGAAGTTTGTGCTTATTGTGTATTCCTGTTTGCTGCCTGTCACCGGAGCGACTCGTTAGCATTCCGCAAGCGGGCTCGGCAGAAACGAACATGCGGACGAGGCTCCTGAACGGCGTGTTTTTTGTTTTCCTGCACAATAGACAGACTCTCTCTGCTCAGCATCTCCCTCCGTCACTCACTCGGCGGCAGAAACGCGCAATACTGAAGAATAAACTGCTGAAATGTATCTTTAATGGTTACTAATTACTCGAGGCACAGAGACATTTAATGATATGTGCGAGCACACCGCTCCGGCCCATAAATCATAGCATTATTAAGGAGCGCTGCTTGTCACCGGCAGTCCTACCCCGCTTTCATAATGGCTGCCATTAGAAAGCAACTTGGCAGCTGTCAGCTGTTTTCTAGTAATTAAACAGCCAATGAGCAACTAATTAAGACATATGTGTATGGAGCTGTGGAGTGGGGTGTGTTAATGACGAGCTGGAATCAATTCATTAAGTCAAAGGGATGAGAAATCTACTCAACGTGGGCGCCCGCTCCCCCCCCCCCCCCCCCCAGGCGGCACCCACCGGGTTCGGGCTCTGTTATTCAACATTAATAACCTTACACAAACTCGCCATTATTTACTACCTTTCTAGAACCGTCTCAGAACTAGCCGTGCCAATCGTTAATGAGGAAAAATACTCGTTCCAAACTGCTTTTTATAGTAACCTCTGTGAAAAATGAGTTGTTCAGACATATCTAGATTAAATAAACACATCTATATGATTGAGACAAGCGTTTGAGGAGTTGCCACCATCTGTTGAGAGTTTGCCATATTTCATGTGAAATATTCATTTGTAAAATAGAGACATGTCCATACTTTTGAGGTTAATTCAGCAGGGTTAGTGTAGTTAACTAAAACCAAATATAAATAATAATAAAAAAGGTACTTGAAATAAATGGTAAATTAAATAATTTGTATATAAAAATCCAGTTAGTTCCCAACAAAACTTTTCTCATTTTAATTTATCTTAACATGATGTAACTAAAATTGTATTATGCATGTATGTATGTGTGTATATACTGTATATATATATATGTGTATATATATATATATATATATATATATATATATATATATATATATATACGTATATATATATATATATATATACATATATATATATATATATATATATATATATATATATATATACGTATGTATATATATATATATATATATATATATATATATATATATACGTATATGTATGTGTGTGTACTTTTATATATCATATAATTAAAAAAATGACAACCCCCCCCCCCCAAACAAAACAATTACTACAATTTTATAAAGAAATTACTAATTTAATCATTCTAAACTAAAGCTAATTTAAAATTTTAATAAAAACTATAATTATATTTCTGTGTTACTAAAATAAAATACAGTTCAGTTAATTTTCTAACATAAACACATTGCTAGCAAAAATAAGGTTTGGTTCAAAATTGGAAGAATAATTTGTGATAGCTTAGAGACAAAAGTTTAAATATTTTTAAATATAAATACTATATAAATGCATTAATATAACAAATACATAATTTATATTATTTTTATTAACTATATTGTTTTTTTTTCCAATTTTAAATATACATTCTTAAAAATAAAATATATTTTTGGTGGTGGGGATAGTAAAACATTTTAATTAGTGGCCTTACTCAGCCAGAAAAAAAAAAAAAAAAACCTTCTGTTTGAGTCTTGAATGGGTTAACTAACCTTCCCTCTGTTTGTCTCTCGGGCCTGTAGGGTTTCTTCAGGAGGAGTCAGCAGAGCAATGCGGCGTACTCATGCCCGCGTCAGAAGAACTGCCTGATTGACCGCACCAGCCGGAACCGCTGCCAGCACTGCAGGCTGCAGAAGTGTCTGGCCGTGGGCATGTCACGTGACGGTGAGTCTGTGTCCAGTACAGCGGGCACCAGAGGGAAAACAGAGTCTCCACAGATACAGAGCAACAAATGCATGCAAAATACCAAATAGATCAGCATGGAAAGTGAACGAGCAACCTGACAGCGAGTGTTTTTCCAGTTACGGTTTAAGAAAACTTGATTGCAATGAATAAAGTAATAGGGGGAAATATCATGGAAAATTGTTCAACCCAAATTGTCCAAAAGTGCAGTACAAGCATCACAGAATGCATCTGTGAATGTACCTGGAATCAGTATAATGGAATATATTTAGTTCTTTTTTTTTTTTTTTTACTTTTATTCACTACTTACCTTTGTCCACAGTCTTGCCATGTCACATAACTTAGAGTACCTGTTCTGCAGTTGGCACCCATTACTCATTCATTTTTCACCTAACTTGTGACAAGATGAATTTAAGAGGCAGTTGTGGTTCTGGACTGCGGGGCGTGCTCACTCAGGGTGGAGAATCTGACAGCAACTAGCTTTTATTAAATGAGCATCATTAAAACAGGCTCATTAAAGCAAATGCAGGTGAGCAGCATTAACAGGAGCACAGGTGAGCGTATGTTTGTGTGTGTGTGTGTGTGTGTGTGTGTGTGTGTGGAGGCCCCCTGCTGGGCCTCCGGCTGGGCTGTGTGACTACGGCCCCTGACAGGAGGATGAAATCAGGCCAGGTCTTCCGAGTCTACCGGGCTGCTCTCTCACACACAACCAGGACAGGCAAGGTGACTTCTGACTTCACTCCAACTAAAGCTCACCAGTCCCCATCTGCCTTCCCTACACGGGACAGAGACGCAGCGCTACCCAGACACACACATGTCTGAGACGACAGTAGGCCTCCGCTCACAGGCCTCAAATTCAGAGCTGATCCTGTACCTCTTTTAAAAGCCTCACTCGTCTCCTCGTGTCTTGTCTTGTCTCTGCCCTGCATGTCTTGTCTCATCTCCTTTCCACTGTTCTATTCTCATCTTGTGTATTTTGCTCACATCTCCTTTTATTTTCTCTCTTCATGCCTCGTCTTGTCTCCTCTTTGTTCTATTCTCCTTTGTCTCTTTACCTCAGGTCTCTTCTTGTTTCCTGTCTAATTTTGCCTCATCTTATTTAAAAATATTATATTGTCTCCTTCTGTTTGATGCAATTTCTCATTTCCAACTCTTTCCACTCACCAAATCTTATTTTGTCTTCTTTCTCACTGTCTCATTTCTTCAGTTCTTTCTTCAAATCTTATTCGGTCTCCACTCATTTATTTTGTGTTATGTCCACATCTTTCTTCAAATCTCACTTTGTCTCCTTGCCTCTTACTTTGTTTCTGTTTTCTCTTCTTGTCTCAAGTCCCTCTCCATTTTTCATTTCTAATTTTCTCCTCTTCTAATGTTTTGTCCCCTCCTCTGTCTTCAAATCTCATCTTGTCCCCCCTTTCAAAAGTCAGGCTTATTCTTATTTGATCTCCTCTTCTCATGTCTCAACAGTCTTGCCATGATGTCTCTTTTCCTTGCCACATCTTATCATTACATCTTGTCTTGTCTCATCATGTCTCATCTTGTCTCCTTCCAAGTCTCACATGTCCTCTAATTTTTCTCTCATGTCCTCTTTTCAAATCGCAGCTTCAAGTCTCCTTTCACTTCCTCTCTTCTGATCTTCATTTGTCTCATTCCCTTTCTTTACATCTTTCATTTTTCTTCTCTCCTTCATTTTGTCTCCTCTCGTCTCCAGCAGTCAAGCCCCTTTATCCCCTTCATTCTCCATTTAACTCTCCAGTGCGTTTATCTCTTTTTCCATCCATCAGTAGATCAGCTTGTCCTCTGCCAGGCGTCCTTCGTTTTTATGAACACTTGATCTCCACTTATATCTGATCCACACAATATCTCATCCCCAGCTTCCTCTGCTTCTAACACTCCTCCAGTTCAAAGACAGGCTGAAGCTGTAGCCGCTCTTTCTTTTTAAGCTAAACAGACTCTCTGCCACTTCCTCCAGGTTTCGCGAGTGAAGACCCTTCCTTTTTGTGAGTGCCTGTAAATTGATGATTCATGCTTGTCAGGTCTTCTGTTCTTGGATCATTTCGGCAAGTAGACAGCAGGACAAAGCTAATGCTATTACCAAGTACAGCATTTGTTTGACCCAATACACCATTAATACCCTTTGAGAGACCGTGAATCCTGCTCCAGGGAGTCAGTTGTACTCTCCATGCCGCTACTAAGCTTCCCTTTAAAGGCCAGAGTCTTAAGGGAAAACAGATTGTGTCTTTTGTTGTTTCTTCAGTAACAATAGCTATGGAGTAAAGTCATCTTGTGCAAGGGTTGTTTTGGTGTGGTGGTTAGTAACCAGAAGGTTGCTGGTTTGATCAACATAAACAGCGAGCTACCGCCATTGTCCCAAAGACCTATGTTGCACCAAAGGGATTGTTCCAGTAATAAGCACTTTCAGTACGTAGTCGATGTTAAAAGCTTAGTTCACACAAAAATGAAAATTTTGTCATTAAATACTCACCCTCATGTCGTTTCAAACCCGTAAACCCTAAGTTCATCTTCGGAACACACATTTTTGATAGAATCTGATTCTCTGACCCTCTGTAGACGGCAATGATATTACCACGATCAACGCACAGAAACGTAGCAAGGACAACGGTAAAATAGTCCATGTGACATCAGGGGTTCCGTTTTTTATTTTTTTTATTTTACGAAGCTACGAGAATACTTTTTGTGCGCAAAAGAAAACAATAGTAACAATTTTTTAGCAATTCTTCTCCCCGAGTTACCATCTTCGGGCATTTTGACTACCCCAGAACGTTATCAACATAATTAGCAGGGTTTACGTTCAGTAAACAGTGTGCGTATGCGCACAATACATTGTTATCATTGTTTTCTTTGCGCACAAAACGTATTCTCGTATACTTTTTGGATATCGTGACTAATATCCTTGCTGTCTATGGAAGGTCAGAACGCTCTTAGTTTCCATCAAAAAAATTCTTAATTTGTGTTCTGAAGATGAACAAAGGTCTTATGGGTTTTAAACAACATGAGGGTGAGTAATAAATGACAGAATTTTCATTTTTGGGTGAACTATCCCTTTAACTCATCGCATTTTGTAACTATTGTATGTTTTGATGAATTGATGACTAGTTTGCATGAATTTAAACTGTCTCATTTGACCATTCTTGTATGATCTGCTTATACCCCTCTGAACCTTCATGCTTACTACTTTTCTAAAAAACAATACATTTCTATACAAATTCATACAAAATTCCCACTTTATTAAATAAGATAGGGTTGGTCCACCAGCATTTTCCGATTGCATTTGATTATATTTAAGGAAGAAGTCACAATTTGAGAGAGATTTCTGTTCTTATTGCACCATCTTTGCCCCCCTACAGCGGTGAAGTTTGGCCGGATGTCAAAGAAACAGCGGGACAGCCTCTATGCAGAAGTGCAGAAACACCGGCTCCAGCAGCAACAGCGGGACCACCAGCAGCAGCCCGGTGAGGCCGAACCCCTCACCCCAACCTACGGCCTCTCCACCAATGGCCTGACCGAGCTCCACGATGACCTGAGCGGCTACATGAACGGCCACACGCCTGATGGCACCAAGCCCGACTCAGGTGTCAGCAGCTTCTACCTTGACATCCAGCCTTCACCCGACCAGTCCGGCCTGGACATCAACGGCATCAAGCCAGAGCCCATCTGCGACTTCACCCCGGGCTCGGGCTTCTTCCCCTACTGTTCCTTCACCAATGGGGAGACGTCCCCCACCGTTTCCATGGCTGAATTGGGTAAGTGATAATTCTGGAGAATGGCAAAGTGTATTCTGGGTAGGGGATGGTACTAGGGGGAAGAACCCAACCGTGGGGCAAACGTCGCTAAAGGTGTCTTAAAATAGCATTAGGTTGGAGACTCATCTCAAAGACTCATTAAAAGAACCTCTTTTTTTTCTAATTAGTTTCCATTAATTAGGGCCAATCAGGATCCAGCAGGGCACGCACCAAGGGAAATCATTTTTTTAGCTTCCCCTCCTGCTCTGGGACTCCTTTTAACAGATGTGTTTTCAGCATGATTGAATTTTTATACTGTTTTTTTTTTTTCTTTCTCTCGTCTCCATTTGCTCGTTCTTGCTGAAAGCAAATATGACCTTTGTTCCTGTGAGTTTACACACACTCTTCGCTTTTATACTCGAAGCACTGCCCTATTTTTCTCTTGCAGAGGAACACAGATGGTCAACAAGCTTCTAAATCGACTTTAAATCACAAACCGCTACAGTGTAGTTCTTTGATTGGAGAAGCAAATAAAACACTGCATCTTTTGAAAGATCCTTTCCCTCAGCAGTTCTGTAAGCATAAATGAATCCGCCAGTAGGAAAAACCACTTTATAATGCTAATGGGAAACAAATGCCATCCCATACCACAAGTATATGTGTGTGTGTGTGTGTAGTACAGCTCAATATGTCTGTACGTTAAGTGCAGTCAGGCGCGACAGAGGTGTTTTGAAGGTATGTTGCATTGTGTTTCAGAACATCTGGCCCAGAACATTTCCAAGTCCCACATGGAGACGTGTCAGTACCTGAGAGAAGAACTTCAGCAGATGACCTGGCAGGCGTTCCTTCAGGAGGAGGTGGAGAGCTACCACAGCAAGGTAAACACATTCTTGAAGAGCCACATGTGGTTCTTCAGAAGCTTTACTTAGGGATGTTTGCAATTTACTTTAATGTCAATGTTAACATGCAGGGACACTGATGAGGTGATGTTTTTGGGATAGAAAATGTTCTGGCTGATTGCAGTAAGTCGGACAGACATTGAAGTGGCTACTTTAGAGTATGCCCAGTTGAATATGTTAGCCGATAATAAATTTATTAAATGTACAGTATCAGATTCTGGTCATTGAGAGTTTACCCTTCAGTAAAACTGAATTATGCCTTGACTAACGTCATAACTCTACATAAACTGCTTCAAAAGAATATGGCCGCTTTTTGAAACTGGTTGTGTCTTTTGTTTCTCCTCAGCCCAGGGAAGTCATGTGGCAGTTGTGTGCCATTAAAATCACAGAGGCCATTCAGTATGTGGTGGAGTTTGCCAAGCGCATCGACGGCTTCATGGAGCTCTGTCAGAATGATCAGATAGTGCTTCTCAAAGCAGGTAAACACAAATAATCCTTTTTCTGCAGTGACTGTGGCTACATTTAGAATAGCATACTACTAGCCGTATCTGTACTGTGCACAGTATGCACTGACCGATATTTACAGTATACTATGCAAGCACTGTTCCACCAAGAGAATAAAAATTTTTTATTGCAACTTTTTTTCTTACAGTTCTGACTCTTTTTTTTCTTCTTCTTTCTTATACTTCTGAGTTTATATCTCACAATTCAGATTTTGTTTCTCATAATTGTGAGATAAAAACAGAACTGTGAGATATAAACTCATACTTTTGAGAAAAAAGTTAGAATTACAAGATATAAACTCAGAATTTACAATTAGTTTCATCTCGCAGTTCTGTGTTTTTTATATATATTTTTTATTTTTATTTTTATTATTATAAAAAAAAAAAAATTCAGAATTGCATGAAACAAGAATTGTGAGATATAAACTAAGAATCTGTATATTGAGATAAAAAAGATGCAATTACCTTTTTATTTTTATTTTTATTTTTTTATTCAATGGCCAAAACAGGCTTCTATAGTATATGACTACTTATCATACAATGCAGTACATTCAACTTTGTCTCTTTTTTGGTGTGATGAATGGACTGAAAGTAACATTTTCCTAATAAAAAATAATTAAGACTTTTTACATTTCAACAGTTTAGAATACTACTCTTTGAAGTATTTATTATTGCATACTTCACACTTTTTTACATACTGCTTAAAATAGTATACTGCACAGTAAGCAATATGCAAGTATTCAATTCCGAACAAATCCGATGTCACACAGCAGGAGGTGCAGCGCTTCAGTATCTCTTGTGTATACAGGAAAACTGTTTTGGGACGATCTGTCAGCTCTTTGAAAAATAAGGCACTATTGAGATGATATCCACGGCTGCACACTATCTTCTCACAAATAATGGACCAAAAGTGCTCTATCATACTCAAACCCCATCTCCATCATGATCCAAACAGCTTTCAGTGTTTCTGTTTGTTCCAGGCCCGACCAAAATTATTAACAAAATACTGAGTGAGCGCTCTCTCCTGACATGACATTTTAAACCACTGCATCTTTCTAAAGCTCCGTAATGGCTTCTATTACGTGGCTTTTATCCTCTAAGCCTGTGCGCACCAAAGCACTTCGCTGTAGAATTACTGCTCCTACTCACAACAATAACAGCAACACACTCCACCTGAGACACACACACATCACTGCTCAAAAACATCAGATGATTGGTGACTTAATAAAGCTTTACTTTATGTTACTGCTCCTTGTTATGATATACTGACCTTAAATAACGAACCTTGCATCAAATATCTGCACCATTATTCACATAGCTGTCTATAAACATTGGCGTCGGCACCAATAGCGTTGTTGGCAAAACGCCAACATGTTGCGCTTCAGATGCCCCGAGTTCGAGTCCCGGCTTGTAGACCTTTCTCAATCCCAGCCCCCCTCTCTCTTCCACTTCTTTCCCTGTCTAATTACTGTCCTAACAAAATAAAGATATAAAAACGGCAAAAAAATAACTAAAATAAAATATATATTTAAACGTCGACAGCTTAGCTAATTTCAGCTAACTGATCAAGATTACCTTTGAATGTTGCTCCACCATAACATTACTTGTCAAAAATGAGAATTAATTGTAGAAGTAGACTATTTATGTTCATTCTATTAACATAACTATTGCGCCCCTTGTGGTAGTGCTGAGAATGCAACGTAACAACTGTGGGGGGGGGAAATGCAGTCAGAAGCATTTATATTCACATATTTCTGTAGTGTATTGGTTTTTAGTGATATAATTGCACTGCTTATGAAAAAAAGCATTCTTCAAGAAAATACGCAAATGCAAACTTTACATAACAATCTGCAATAATATCTCTCCCATTAAACCCAGTGTTTGCTAACTATAGCTAACTATAAACATTAACTTAGCTTAGTTAGCTAACTTACTGAACAAGATTCTCATCAGATTGTTGTTCCAGCATCACGATAATCAACCTGAATGAGGACATGTATTGTAGAAGAAGATGGTTTACACTAATTCTTGCTATTGCACCCCTTGTGGCAGTGCTGAGAATGCAACATACATAAACTCTGAAAAATGCATATTTAAAAGCATTTTGCCTTCACATGTTCCACCAGAATTTCTTTTTTGGATTATAAATTCCCTTTTTGTTTCTTTCTCATCTATGCGTAGGCTCTTTGGAGGTGGTGTTTATCAGAATGTGCCGTGCCTTCGACCCTCAGAACAACACAGTCTATTTCGATGGAAAGTATGCCGGGCCTGATGTCTTTAAGTCATTAGGTGAGTTACGAAACCCGATTGGAATTGGTATGTGAAGTGGAAATTCTGTGTTTGGAATATTACATGCCAGTGTTTTGCTTATTTGTGTCCTATTTTTTTTAAATGACTTTCACACATGCAAATGTGGGCAGAACCCAACCAATTTGCCTAACTGCAAGCAACGTCTAAATTGTTTTGTACACACACCTGTGTGCAGGATCCAAAATATGCCACCGCAAATAAATAAAATGACATTTTTTCTTTTCTATATAATTACTTTTGTAAATAATTATACACTTAACCAATTAACTATATTTTATATATCATTTAAATATGTAATATGAATGCCTGAAAAGCATTTTTGTTATTAAATAAAACTGCAATTATACCCACATTTGGCACTTGAGTGCTAATTTTGGACCATGTGTGTACGCAAGCAAATAAAGCCCACCAGGTCGGCACCAGCTTCTCATATCCGCCACACCTGGAGTTAAACTTTCCTCGCTGAGGATGCTGCTCAGGATTGCAGTAGTTCTGCTGTAGCTGCTGCGTATGGTGGGCGTCTGGAACTGCATAAGCAAGATTGAGTGTCTACCAGGAGTGTTTTATCAAACCCGCCATCCACGCAGCCGTAGCCAGGGTGTAGAATTTTTCTGGAGTAAGCAAATAGCATTTACGTTTGAATGCCGTGACATTAGTGAAATCTCTTCTCTGTCATTATGCACTCACGTTGGAAACCTTTTGGGGCTGAAAGCTTTCCAAATGCCAAAACAAACACAAACATGAGAAATCGAGACATAAAGATGGCAGCCTGTAAGACATCGTTCAGTCATATCTCACATGGACGTCCTCAGTGTTATAACTACTGCAATATCTTCTTCCTATTGTATCTGTAGTGCATTTAATAAGCCTGCATGTGTTTGCCAAGCTTAAACCAGTAGCTCCGAAACTGATATGAAAACTCAAACTGTGGCGTAGTGCCCCCAGGTGGTACTCAACACACTCTGGATGTTTTCTATAAATTATTTAGCATTTTTCAATGTTTAATTTCCAATAACTGATTTATTTATGAGTGTGATATAGATTTGTGCATCTAAAACTCACATTATTACTTAATAGGCACTGTGTTCAACAGTGTTTTCAAGCTGCAATCGATATAAAAGGCGAGATATGATTCTAAACAGACAGGCAAATCATCTAAAGTATATTTATTATTTATGTGTCGGATGCAGAATGCATCATTTGCATATTAATTCATGCAAAGACAGTGCAGTCCTTTGTAAATATTACTGCTATGGTGTTTGTTTGTGTGTATTCGCTTTAGTCTGATTCTTCCACAAAATATGGAAATGTGTGAACCGGTGGTATTCAACACAACTTATTTAAATTATTTGCCCTTTTTAATGCCCAATTTCTACTAATTCATGTGTCTTAGACTACTAATGTAAAAAAACAAAACAAAAAAAACAATAATAATAAAAACTATTTTTTGTAAGCAGCAAATGATATAAAGGGCAATATATAATTATATTTCACCTTAAAGTCAATATGAAAAAAAAGTTTTTGAACTTGAGATACTATAAATGCTATTTAAAAAAAAAATATATATATATATATATATATATATATATATATATACATACACACACACACATATGTCTCCACCATTTTAATGCTTAATTTCTAGCATTGTAA
The DNA here is from genome assembly GCF_023724105.1 of Carassius gibelio. NCBI lineage: Eukaryota > Metazoa > Chordata > Actinopteri > Cypriniformes > Cyprinidae > Carassius > Carassius gibelio. Next base: position 15,534,897 of record NC_068420.1, on the reverse strand, counting down.
TTATTTACAAGTTTAATATAGATTTGTACAGGTAAGACCGACAAAATCACTTCATGAATTTTATATTAATTTTTTTTATATTTAATTTTTTTCACGTTTTCTAGCTATGATTGATGGAAAAAGCAAGCTTAAATTTTATTTGACTTGAGTCAACTTATTATTTCTTAAAATATTAAAATATAAAATATTTAATGTATTGATAAAAAAAGATGTACTATTCGTGTGTCTGACCTGGACTGCAATTTTTTATATTCATGCAAAAACAGCACAATGCTTTCTAAATGTTACTAAGTCCAAGTTTTTTGTGTTTGGATTTAGTGCCATCTTTCCACATTTGAAAACACTTAACCGTTGCTATAGTCCTAATGCTTGCGTTCAAAGTGAAAAACAAAATTCAAGGGAACATTGTTGTGTCTTGGTGCTTGGCTTGGAAAGCTTGAGAACTGCTGCTGTAGACTATCTCCCAGTGTTTGAATGAGCTCTGAGTCATGGCTTTTCTTCAGTGTTGTTAGTGACCCCAGTCATGGTTATGTAACCCCTCTCATTCGCCAAAGCATGATTAGCCTGGAGGGGAAAAATCATTCTGTAATGCTGAAGGATTGTATTGTTTTTACCTCTGCACCACTCCGACATCTCATGCTAAAAGATCAAGTGTCTACTTGACGTTGACTACTGCTCAGCCGCCGTTGACTCTCTCTTTTTTTTTTTTCATCAACTTTCTTCTTCTCTGTCTCCACGGTGACAGGTTGCGACGACTTGATCAGCTCTGTCTTCGAGTTTGCGAAAAACTTGTGTTCTATGCACCTCTCTGAAGACGAGATCGCCCTGTTCTCCGCCTTCGTGTTGATGTCTGCAGGTGAGCCTGGCTCTGTGTTAAAGCATACACATAAATTACCCACAATCCCTTGTTCACCTGTTGGGACTGCGTGAAAATGTGAAAGTGTCTCATCCCCGCGCCCGTGTGTGTGTGTTTAGATCGATCCTGGCTCCAGGAGAAGGTGAAGGTGGAGAAACTCCAGCAGAAGATCCAGCTGGCCCTCCAACATGTTCTACAGAAGAACCACAGAGAGGACGGCATACTGACAAAGGTACTGAACACAGAAGGAACAGGATATGATGTCATTAGATTCTTCTGTTCTTATATATTTTATTATTTTATGTACTCAAGGAACTGTGTAAAATATTACAAATATGAATTTATAATATATGAATGTGGTATTATACTATAAAGATTTTTTTTTCAGAATCAAATGATTATGTTGTCATTATACCAAAGCAAATTATTAAAATATTTAAAGAGAACATTTTTACATTATGTTTACAGTTTTACAGATAAATCTGTTAAGTATTGCAGTAAAATGAGATATAAATGAGGTATAAATCCAAAAAACATATTTGTTTAGTTTTTTTATCTCTTTCTGTTAAAAACTAGGGCTGCTTTAGCTTTTATTTTCTGTATATATCCGGGTTTCTTTTTAATTTTAGCTGCTTTGTTATGCTTTTGTCATATTTATTTGTTTATTGTTTAATGTTCTATTTAGCTTGTTTTATTTTTATTGAATTGTAGTTTTAGTAATTTTAATACTTAAATATATTTATTTCAGTTACTTGCTAATTCAGCATTTTTATTTTTTTGTGTTTTTTTTATCTCATATTTTTATTTAGTGTATATTTATATAAAATATTATTTTTTATTTAATTTTATTTCAATCACTGAAAACAACTGTCAATAGTTTTAGTTAACAATAACCACAATGAATTAAATATTTTTCATCTGGTTATTAGAAAGCAAAATGAAGTGATCATAATATTACATTTGTTAATATTGCGGTAAACTAGTTTGAGAGTTGTGTAATTAAATGGTTTGGGGGGGGGGGGGGGTAGGGGGGGGCTGCAAATTCTTGTAAATGTTCTACAGACCCTTTGTTTAAATCATTTGCATTATAGGGCCAAGGACATTTATTAAGAAAACAAATTGAATTTTATGTATGACTTCATCCACAACGCTGTATTTGGTCTGGTGGGCGAAAAATTAGCTAATGTACAGAACCTGGGACCATCTGTGTTGTTTCTGCAGATTAGAGGGTCTGACTTTTGCCTTTTGACCCCGAACCACAAGGTCTTTTACACCAAATTAAAATCTCTCTCTCTCTCTCTCTCTCTCTCTCTCTCTCTCTTTCTGCAGTTGATATGCAAAGTCTCAACGCTGAGAGCCCTGTGCAGCCGGCATACGGAAAAACTGACGGCGTTCAAAGCAATATACCCAGACATTGTCCGCGCCCACTTCCCCCCCTTGTACAAGGAGTTGTTTGGATCAGACTTTGAGCAGTCCATGCCCGTTGACGGGTAGCGCTTCCCCGCGCCCACCCCACCCGGGAGAATTCACACCGTGGGGAATGTCAAGCATAAATCTCAGACACTTTAGCAGTGCCCTGCACATACACACACCTGGACGGACGACACACTGCACACACACTTTCCCCCTTTTTTCGTTTTGATTATTTTTGTCATGGGGAGGAGGTAAAGGACTGGGTTTGACTCTAGCGGTTTATTTTTGAGGTTTTTTCCCTCCTTTTACTGACACAGGTGGGATTGGATTCGGAGCCCAGGGGAGAGGATGAGAAGATGAAGACACTTGTTTTTCCCGAACGCTCCCTCGCTCTCTTTCTCTCTCTGGCTAAACCTGAAAAGTCCAAGCGTTCGTTTTCGCGAACGGTCCCATGGCGATTTGTCATGATCAGCATAAATAGTTTTGACTCGTTTCCAAAACGGAAAAACGATTCCCAGAGAGCATTCGCCTGGAATCCAGCGGAAGAGGAACACACAAGCCCTTTTCAAGCCAAGAACATGAAATAAAAAGTTGCGATCAAGAAGCCGATTATCCGAACTGTTCCAGCAGTTGTTGTAGCACCAAAAAAAACGCTACGTAGAAAAATACGTATTTAGTTTCTTCCTCCCTGTACACTTGGGTTTCTTTTTTGGGATGTCAAACCAGCACCTAACGAAGAAGAATACAAAGTGAGAGAGAAAGAGAGATACGGAGAAGGAGTGTGATGTGGAGTCAACACAAAACAGCACCTTTCTACGGACAATCGCGAAAAAAAAAAAAAAAGAAGGAACAACGTAGAATTCTGGTAATTCTAGTCGCAATTGCTTTTAGCCGTCAGAGACTCCATAAACCATAGTTGCTTAGTGATATCATTTAAGGCCTTCTGCTATTAAGTCCCTCTCTGGAATGGTGTTAACGTAACGTAACGTGACATAACGGTCCGACCACCAACATCAATGCAATGCAAGGGTCCATTCCACCTGTTTTCTAACGTGTTACAGGGTATACGATCATAAGTACAAACTATACGAGAAAAAAAAAATTATGTTTATAGAATCTATTTTAAATAACATGTATGATATTAGTAGCTAGACTATTCTTAATTGTGAAAAATTGATAAGGCACTTTTATTTGCACCTTTCGTTAATTTAAGACTTGTATATTTACCTAGTGATGTGTTGCATGTATAAATACCACGGTTATGGAGAACGAGTGCTGGAAACCCTAAAGCTGCTGAGGGTGGGTGCGTGTTTGCGAGTGTGTCTGTGTATTTATTTGCGCGAGGCGGAGGTTGGTGCTGGGTAAAGGCGGATCATGTGATCTAGTGGGGGGTGGGGGGGATTTTAGCAAACACTCCTCATCTGCCACCACAGAGAAAACCCAACACGCTTAGTCTAAAGGGCTGTTGGACGCAAACGGACCCTTTTCCACACACATCACATGCTGTTTAATGGTTCCATCTAGTGGTGGTGCCCCACATAAATGTGTGGAGGAAGCAGATCTGGTTTCTGAACGGCTGATCTTCCTTAAACTGACTCTCGTGAGGGTCTTTGCCCAGCAACAACGCTCGTGGGAACGTAAGAGTGGACAAAAAAGACGAAAAGAGAAATATTCAAAAGCCTTGTCTGGTTGAAATCCTCTATTTTTGTAACATTGTACAGTGCTTATGAAGCCTATGAATGAAAAAGGGAAAGAACGAAGGATGATTTAGCACTTAATCCTGCAATAATTCGAATCTGTGTTTTTTAGGATTCTTTTTTTTTTTTTTAAAGAACAATACAATGGTAGTAATAGTGCTATTTTTTTGTGAATACCTAACTGTTGTGTGTTGCGTGTGTTTGTACGTCTCTTGAATGTGCCATAGTGGTCTTTCCTGCTTTTTTGAGTCTGAAAAAAAATTTGTTGTATCGTAACATTCCAGTAAATCTATGTTGTGGCGTTTAGAAAATCCTAATATAATCCAGAGAAAAACTTGGCCCTCGAACTGACATTTTGAGAATCTTTGAATAGATCTTGGTAGCGACGTGTAATTTCTTTTCCCCTTGACACAAAGTATTTTCCTCAGGGAAGAGTCTGTCTAACTCGATTCTGAAGCCGGTAGCTTAAACACGTTAGTCAGCTCTATGTTGCATCTAGAACTCAATAATTTGATCTTGATGGCATGTTCAGTACAGATAAATACTGTAGCGTTTTTATCATAATTATGTGTCAGTTACTACTGTTGACAAAATATGAGTTTGTGCAATGAATCCCCAAGAAGTCCTGCTTATTACAATACATCAATCTGTAATTGACAATCCAGGTTCATGTTTAGTTCTTTATACAGTAAATCAGCAGTTCGTGTACTACAAGGCTCAGGGAGAGTAATATTGAATAATAATTGAGCAGGGATAATTAAATCAGTTCCAAATCCTAGTGACCTGCCTACTTAGACAGCATTTAAGCAGTCTCATATTACAAGGATTGTGTTTTTAGCATAGCAACATGCTAACATAAAACTCCATTGGAATCAATTGCAACAGAGACAACCCATATGTTACTCATAAGGGGAGCTATTTATGTGACATTCCGAATTGTTGTCTATGTAGATTGTTCCAAATCAGTCACTCAGAAGGTTCTATTTTGGAGGAAGCAGACAGGAAGGCAGCTCACTAGGAACAGAAATGAACCCAAACAACCTGGTAATTATGTTAAAGTACAAATGGGAACAAACACTCATTTGTTACTGTAGTTAATTTTTTTTTACTTAGTTTTTCATCTTCATCTCATTTTCGTCTTTCATCTTCATCACAGTTTACAGGCGCATGTCATACCATGTTATTTACTAGCACGATTGCTGCCAAGTCAAAAGGAGACGGCAGTACATCATAAACAATGCAAAATGTGTCATTTCATTCATTCGCCTAGCCGTAGGCTACTGGCTTTATCAAATCACCCAGCGAGCTCCAAGATCAACTTCCTGAAAATCCAACAAAACAAGATAGCAACCTCTAGTGTGCCACGCTAATTCCCAGCTTTGTTTTTCTCTGGACGGGGATTTGTTCTAATCGTCACCCATAATTGTTTGAGTCTATGTGCCAAATACCTCTTCACGATTTTCTCCACCTTCAAACGTCCGTGTGGGCGAATTGTCACGCGTGACAAATACGGGTTTCTACAGGGTAACCACTGCTGTGGAGTCCCCTTGATGAACAAGCTTTGCTGTTTCCTGTCCAATGATCCTCAAGTCCGTTCTAACACCATAAAAGCTGTAGTAAAGTCACGTTTTACCACTTTTTGCATGCCATATTTTGTCAGTGTAGTTTGTATTAGACTTTTAAAGCAATATGCTATGGGATAGAACTTTGGGACAAATTTATTTTTTCTAATGCAATTAGAAAGGTACTTAAAATGCCTGGATCTGTGGTATTTTAGACGTGTGAAGATAATTTTTTTTATTGGTGGAAGATCCATACATTTTCCCTTGTAAATTGTATAATGAAATCCTTTTTTCAAATGTGGTTTTCCTTTGTTTGTCCATGTGAGAAGCAATATACGTCCGAATGTGAATGCGAGAGTGTGTACAAGTGGAAATGTGTGTGTTTGTGCTATTTGTAATGTTTGCTTAAGGTCAAACCCCCAGACAAGGCTTTAAAAGATCAGACGCAGCAGGGTGAGATGGTGAATTGTATGTAAGATCTTAAGTTTTTTTTTTTTTCAGGATTTAAAATGTTTTACGTAGCACTGAGCTTGAATCCCTTGATGAGGCTGTACAAGCATGACACACTGCACCTCGACGGTCATTTCGATTAGAGTTATGCAAACGCAACAAGGCCTATGCACTCACTTTCAAACGAAAGGCACATTTACTGATTTTATTTGCAATTCCGATCACCAAATTTAACGTGTCATGCTCGCGACAGCATTCGAGCTGAAAGGTTGAAGTGTTACTAAGAATTACGTCAATTATTTTCCTTGCATTTTCTTTCCAAAAGCACAGCTGATGCGTTATTAAAAGTGAAATATGTTTAGATAATAGACAAAAAGAAAACTCTTTAGCCATAATTGAATGTCAAGCAATAATATATGGTATATTATGATTCATTTTGTGCATAGGCTTTGAACATCTGCATGTAAATACATTTTCTTATTTATCGCGTTTAAAAAAAAAATTTGTTCGTTTTTTTGCTTCACTTTTTTTGTTTGTTTGTTTTATTTGTGTATTGACTAGTTCTGTTCCCGGGTGGAGAACTACGAACGTCAAATGGCCTGTAAACTGTACAGCTATGTTTTCCTGTCCTCCTTTTGGCTTTTAATTCACAATATTTAATGTTCTATCGATCACATGTATAAAAGTAACTTTGTAACTTCTGTCTGTATAGGTAAGAAGAAAATACTGCTATTAAGACCTGCTCAGTGCAAATATTTATCTGTTTTATCAGACACATCATGCTGTACAATATCTCTGTTTTGAGTATACTTCTCTCTTTTAGACTTAGTTCGATTAGCGGTAGGGTGTGCGGACATAAAATTTTGTGTTATACTGATGTGTGGTGCTAGGTAAGTTACTTTGTGAACAAAAATTATGGATTCATAGACTAGGCCACCCTCTTAGTCCATTCATTTCACTGAGTATTGATGCATTATTGATATTAGGACTCAATAAATAATAATAATAATAATAATGATAATAACGATAATGATAAAGATAATGATAGTGGTAAATTTACTTTTGAATACCCAGCAAGTACCTGTATCAGTGTGCTAGTCTTGGGACGCGGCTTGTTTCCTTCCCACTTTTAAGATTATTAGCAAGTATCGATTAAGTAAATCTCTATTAAACTTCGCAATTTAGAATTTTTCGCAACAATGATGATTGTTCATGCTTTAAAAAAAATGGAAAAAGCAGCAGTATTGTGCTTATTTTTGATTGTTTCGAAACTGTAGCTGGAGGTGTTTCTAATCCAGTGCTTATTTTCTGTATTGGGTGCTGGAAGGACTTTAAACACGCGATAAAGTACCGGATTGTCTGCCGCTTTTCGGCTCCCTCCATTTTTTTTTCTTTTTAGAACAAATACACGCTTTGTTAACATACTTTTTTTTTCCCTTTCACGTACACTTACATACATACATGATGGTTAAGTGTTATAAATTGTACAGGACAAAGGTGGTTGTACGAAGTTTTGTGCGAAACTTCCTGTTTTTATCTTTGTAGCAAGGCAGAATCTACTTGCAATAATACATAGCAAACTACACTGAGTGCCTCTCAGTGGTACAGGATGCAGAAACTGTATTCGTCCATTTTGTTTTCACGTCCTCAAATGACTGTGTTTGCACACGTAAGTGAATTCTGTCTTGTGTTACCGACTCTTCTTCTCATCAGCCGTCTTTTTGTATGTAAATGAGGCATTTCATGTTTGTTTATACCCATGGAAACAGCATTTTCTTGTCTCTGTGATGTCCTGTATTTTCTGAGATTCTCAGATGCTACTTTTTCTTTTCCTCCAAACAACTTCACGTGGTTATGGGACATTGCATCCTGGTTGGATGTTAAACGCAAACCCCGTTTGGATATTTGCAAGCTGGCGGACAATAGACAATCCACTCCGTGTTCTCCCTGTTGTTTCCTGCCAATTAGGATTTAAGTTGACGTTTATGAAACAAAATGACTAATGCAATGTATTTTAAGTGTTCATATGTGTATGTAAAATGATGCATACTACACTTCTATTTCTTGTTGAGCTGAAGGGGAAGGCTCAAGGGCTGGGGCAAGATGGGTTGGACTTTGCTCCTGCTTTCCTGTGGGGGGAAAAAAGCAGAGAACGTTTTGCGGTTGTCACAAATTTTTATGTAACATGTTTGCTACTGATCTTAAAATGGGGACAGTCGATCATGTACCTTTTTATTCAGCTCTTTGGAACTCGCTTTAGGAGATAGTCTCTTCCCTCAATAGTGGTTTTGCTCCTTCTGTTTGTCTGATTCTTAAATATGAAAATAAGTATTTTGATTCATTTTGTAAATACCGCTGTAAAGAAAAATAAGAAATTTAATGTTGTCTTTTAAATACTTTTCATTCTAATATGAATGTTGTTATATTGTACTTAGAAACTGTACCTTTAATATTACGTTTATTAAAAGTGCATTGGACACATCGATTTTAGATGTGCTTTATGTGCTGTTATCCCATAATAAAATTTACTGCTTGTAATGGGCTTTTATTCAATGTGTCTTTCTTCCTCATGTAGTGCATATGGTTGAAGTTTCACACAACCTTAAGAGAAATTAAAAAAGAGATACAAGTGGAAAAACAGAACATAAGTTAAAAGAGAACTTGCATTACCTTAATGTTATATTTTATACAGATGAAGTATTATTGTAAAGCATGAATGGCATATTTCAGTGTCAAGCAACTAGAAATAACAATACAAATATGAAAATGTAGCCTACTAGAAAAACGTTGAGATCGAATATGAGTATGGCCTCAAATAGTTTGAAGTGGCTTTCAGAGTTTGATAACTCTTACTTGGAATCAACAAAATCACAATAAAAGTATGTGCAAAGATCAATTTAAAAAAAAGTCAGAAAAAAAATAAATGTTTTCCCTTAACCATGGTTTTATCGTAAAAGGGTAGTAACTATATTTTAATTTTATTTTTTGTGTTTTGACTACTATTTGTACAACCACGGCTTTAGGCTGCTTCTACAAGTACCATGGTTAAACAAGTGTAGAAAAAAAAAAACATTGTGGGTTACCATGGTTTTGTAGCAAAACTATGGTTAATTTTAGTAATTTTTTCTCTAAAATACCATACTATAGCTATTATTTGGTACACTAGTGAACAAACCTAATGTGAAATTTTCGAACAGTAGGCCAACAGGAGGCTTTCAGAATCATTTAACTTGTATAAAATGTAAAGGACTAAATACTGTGACAGTTTATAAGTCAAGTGTCTCACCACCAGACACATTTTATGGAAAGAGCAAGTAAAATTGGTAGGCCAAATAAATAAACATGTTCGTTTACGTAGTATAGTATATAAACACATTCTGACTTTTGAAAATAATCAGTGTGAAACTTTGTAAACCGTTATACTAGCTAACGTCATCCAATGATATTTTTCAGCAAGTCCCGACAAAAACCTACTGGAAGTACTTTTTTATTGTATTGTAACAAATGTATTGCACATACAACAGCATTATAATATATATATATATAGCAAAAATGTCAATCGAAGCGGAACCTTCGTGTTATGTGTTTTGCTTCTCCCCGGAAGATAAACTATCGCACTATGAATGATGAGGGACCCTCATGAAGTCTGTGGGATGATTTAACTATGTAAACTACATTTACATCTGAAAAAAAAAGAAAAAGAAACTGCTGCAATGGAGATAAAATGGTAGGCGACAATATGATTCGCTAAATAAACACATGTTATTTCTAATCCAGTCAGACCTGAGATCGCTCGTGTTTGTTCTGAGTTGTATAAAGCTCAGAGGTTTGTTTGTCCTCAGGAACGATGCTCCTGTCTCTGCTCCGCTCGTGTTCTCCAGAGATGTGTTTGACAAGTTCACGCTCGCACCCAACGTCAAAGAACTCTTCACTCTTTTACACAAGTAAGTTAACTTTATGGGACTCTAATCAAATCCTGTTGACCTCTTTATAACTGTTGTAAAACTGTGTTATTAATACTGCGAGACCATACTAACCACATATGAAATGGCTCTTCATAAACACAATTGGATTGTGTAACTATCGTCTACCAATATCAAGGCTACAATATCGGGAAAAAAGTAGCCTAAATACTTGAATTTACAACATTTCTACCAGATTGCCATAGTTAGTAACTATAATAAAATCATGCGAATTACTGTAAGGGATACTCTATGGATGTATGTCATTTAAGTATAATAGCATTTAACGTTAGTATGATCGCTTTTTTTCAAATAATAATAATAAAGTAGCAGTTGCAGGTCAGAATATGTTGCTCCATTTTTGCTTCAATATTTTAGACACCAAATATTTTGGCATTTTGTTTTCAGAAAAGTCCTTTGAAACGTTAAAATAGACGATTTACTGTGTTTTTCATATATATGAAATCACTTTTGTAAATTTAATTTAATGGGGATGCCAAAATGGAACATCTATACAGTATATAATATTAATTATTAATAATAATAAATATATGTATTTTTTGTGTGTGTTTTGTGATTATGATCAATATGCTCCTCTAAATTATGCACAATTTAGTTCTATAGGCTATATTATAATGAAAGAAAATAAATAAATACACATTTAATACTATTTACCACGCAGCCCTAAACATAACATGTAGACACAAATGTATTTATGGTGACTGCAAATTAAGAATTTGTTCATTCGTTTTATTATTTTGCTCTCGTTTTAGATAAATCATGGCCACGAGTTAATAATTTCTTCCCATGACTTATTAGTTCTCTTGTTTTGTTAAATCATGGTCATGTTAATGAAATCAAACGAGTTAAAGACTTGCAATAAGGCTACAATTTACTTAATCGAGGGAATTAATTCTTAACTTATGGCCATGTTACACTTTATTATTATTATTATTATAGATTTATTTTACAACTAACATTTTTTTTTATGCAATGTTAATGCAAAGCACTAAGTTTTGAATCATAAACACAATTCAGTGCCACAAAAGTCCCATCTCCTATCCCAGTGAATTAAAAAACAATCATAAAGTAAATGTTTCTGTCTAAAATATCAGAAGATTACAAGAGGGTTGAGCCACGATATGATATTGAGATGTATTATCTTTAACTCTTTTCTCTAAAGCTCTAGTAGAAGATCCGAGGAGTCCGGTGAGAAGAAGCCAGACGGACCCCCGTCAGTCAGTAACATCCTGGCATCAGATGAGTCCACGTCTGAATGCAAACCAACCAAAGCCAAACCTGTGAAGAGAGCTGAGACCGCAGCGTTCCCCGAGCCTCTCGTGCCCTACCCTCGCTTCTCCACCCTCAATGTAAAGAACCGCAAGATGTATCTCAACATGCTCGTCCGCAAGAATTACTTCAAAGCGTCAAAGGTAGACGTCTCTCGTCCTGATGTGATTGAGCTGCGTGGATGCAAGGCTGTGTGCTTCATCTCGTTTCTCATTTCACAGTGTCTGACGGAGCAGGTGAAGAACGAGGTGACAGAGTTTATGAAATACCTGCAAGATGTTTCTAGAGCATGCTCTGATGGGTACAGCTACATGCCTCCAGGCAGCAGCCGCTACACTGAGGTGTTACTCATTTATTGAACTATTTAATTGTAATGAAAACGATTAATACAGATCTTTTTTTGTATGCTGATTGTGTGTGTTGTTCCCGACAGGAATATTTGACGGCCTGTCTGGAGCATGTGAAGAGTTACCCACAGGTTTACAGCATTCAGGAGATCAGCGGTCTGACCAGCGTAAAGTTTATGGGTGACCTCTCTCTCAACTTTGAGAAACAGCTTCTTGCTATGGTACTTAGTTTGCCTTCCTTCTTTCTTTTATGATCTTGGATGTGAGATATACTGTTGTTTGTTATATCTAGCTCTACTGTATTTTCTCCTCAGGGTAAAATAGACATGCTAGACAAAAAGGTCATGGCAGAAAACACCCAACTTCCTGTAGACTATCAGACCGTGGCAAATGTGGTTCCTCCAGCTAAAAAAGCAACTTTGGTTCACAGTGTAAGTAGCCTGTCTGTGATAGTGTGAGATGGATAATTACAGGGTGCTGTGATAAATTAATCGCATACTAAAATGTACAATTGTATAGGTCTCTATTGTGCAAAATGTGGACTTAACCACTAGAGGGCACTGTTACATTTGTTTTGAATTTCCACTCTTGATGTATTTGATTCTGATCCCCATAGCTCATGAATTAATTTTGATGGACCTGTGGGAACTAGATCTAGTGCTTTTGTTAATCCTGGTGTCTCTTAATATCTCCAGGCCATCAGCAATGACAGTAATGCAGAAAAACTCTGCGCTACTTACGAGCCACAGGTGTGTTTGTCTAAAGAGGCCTTCCTTCAGCTCCTGAATAACAACTCTGAGTTCACCGAAGCTTGGGAGCTCCCCGTCTGGGTCAGAGAGAATCCCATGAATGGTGAAGGGTCACTTCATGTTGTAAATGCTTCATTGTAGACCGTAAGATCCGTAATCCGGTCAGTATTGTCACATGGTGAATGTTGTGGTTGTTCTCAGGCAGCAGTCGGAGTAAGACGGCGTACATCGATCCTCCTCTGCTGAAGACGGAGCTGAGCTGGAGAGAGAGGAGTCTGCTGTTTCATCAAGAGAGCGTGAAGCTGGCGTTCAAAAAGACCGTATCCCGTCCCGTGTTTTTCCTCACTTCAGAAGAGCTCCCTGTTGAAACGCAGCCTCCCCCTGAGGTAAGATGAGACACCAGACCGTGAACCCTCTGAATTATTGTTAATAAATTAAGAATTGTAATTATAGGATTTTTTTTAAACACTTTCATAAAGTATGTATTATTCTTTATTTGTAGTTAGTTTTGGATAAAAAAATAAATAGATAACAAAAATATTCTTTGCCAAAATGTAGTAACTGCAGCTAAAATATATATTTAATAACAAAATTATATATATATATATATATATATATATATATATATATATATATATATATACATATATATACATATATATATATATATATATATATATATATATATATATATATATATATATATATATATATATTAGTGCTGTCAAAATTAGCGCGTTAACGCATTCGATTAATTTGAAATATTTAACGCGTTAAAAAAAAATAACGCAATTAACGCGGTTGCAGTTTTTTTTATTTCCAGTTGTGGCCTATGTGTGTTCAACGTGCAAAGAAATATGGATAAGACCAAGGAAGGACTTTTAGACGGAAAGTTTCAGTATAAAACTCTGCCGGATTACTCTTCAGTCTGCCACAAAGAAACATTACTCTTCATTCAGTCTGCCACAAGAAACAGCAACATTAAAATCATGAACTCAAATGTCATTGTTTAAAAAAAAAACAAAAAAAAAAACAATGACTGTAACAGTGCGTAAACCAGACCTTTCTGTACCGCTAACGTTAATAAGCTTAAAGGAAAATAACGAAATAATTGTGTAGCGGAGTATTTTTTGAACACAGTGCCGCGAACTGTCAATCACTCCTGTACGCGTGCATCACTGTCCTCAGCTGCAGCAACTTGCGCTCTCTCTCTTCATCAAGCTTTAAAACAAAAAGGGGACAAAAAGATCATATTGTCTTTGTGCATAGGCTATAGATTAATTAGATAAATGAATATCTAAATTTGTGCCTTGCCGTCTACGGTATTTTTTTAGAACTTAGAAAAAAGATGCTGCAGCCAATGAGCAGCCAGCGGGGGCTGCAGGACGACTCAACCTCCGCAGACAGTTTTTAATGTTTATCAGACAATAAATACTCAAGATTTTGCTTTAGTATAACTCACAACGAGTTTCACACACCTTCTCCGGCCACGTTGAGTTGTTGACACTTAACAGTGGGAAAAGCGACACATGCGCTATTCACTTGTATAACTTAAGGGTGAATGGGTAATGTAGTTTCTGCTCTGGGTGGGATGAATTAGGAAGCTTGCATTGTGAAGGGCGCTCTGAAAATCGGCAGTGCAGGTAAAAGATTAAAACCTCTATTAAAACAGATGTCCAAATGAGCGCTAAAAGCATGTTCTGGGCGCACGGAGAGGTGGCGGTACGCTCAAGAGCTATATTTGGAAGTGGCGGTACTGAGTACTGGTGCGTACAGGCCCACTTAAAGCACTGGCAATGACTATACTTTGGAATTTTTTTGCAGTCCACTTAGAATTCAACATGGAAATCATTTTTGTTTTTTATTGGCATTGATTGTTTTGAAATTCAAATGGTACTTACATGCCTGTGTTTTTATTTCTGTAATAAATATGGCTTTCAAGCCAACAATTAATTTGGAGGATATTGATGGTTTATTGCAGGTATGTTGTTTACATGAGAAAATCTGTGTTACAAGTTAAACAAAAATTCCAATAAACAATCATATTTTGAATTTAAATAGTTTCTTTGTCTTGAGTTTACATTAATTATGTACATTTTACATTTACATATCCAAAAAGTTTCAGTCTTTTAATTGTGATTAATCGCGATTAATCGCGATTAATTTAAAAAAATTGTGCGATTAATTAGTTAATTTTTTTTAATCGATTGACAGCACTAATATATATACATAGTGTATTTATATGATATTAATTAAAATATCTGTTTATTATTTTATTACAAAGGAAACCCTTATTTTGTAATACATTTCTTGTTTTTTATAATTTTTTATGATTTCTGAAGACCGAAGTAATGGCTGCTGATAAATCTAATTTGAATCGGGACTAAATTGCATTTTAAAATACAAGACTTCTTTTAAAATGTAATAAAATTTAACAATGCTACTATTTTTATTATTCAGAATGTACATGCAGGCTTGGTGTAAGCATAAGAGACTCTTTCAAAAATGTTTAAAAACCCTTTAATATTCCAAAGGCTTGACCGGTAATGTATATATAAAATGATGAAAGAATGAAGACATTTTTATTTATTATTATTACATTATGTGTGCTTATTGTATTTTATGTTATAATGTATAACTGTTTTTATGTCAATTTTATGTCTGTATATTATATTATTATTCAGGAAAGTGTTTGCTAAATAAATGAATGTAAAGTAAATCCAAATAACTGTGAGTTATGTTCGAAACATTGAAAATATGAAGATTGTAAATGGTATGTGTTTTGCTTTACTCTTCCCAGGACAAGATCTCCAGGAGTGTGGCTGGGTTGGATGATGCTGGTATGGATTTTGGGACCGATCTAACAGACCTGGAGTCATTTGGGGAGTCCTACAAGCCCAGTAAGAAAGTGAAGGAACAGAACGAACCAAAAACAGCTCAACATATCCCGAGCCTTAAGAGGCAGACAGACTCTGTAGGTACAACAAAACTCACCTCAACATCTCGAGACACTCCCACAGAACCCCTCGAGTCGACCGTAGCTAAGCTCCAAGGAGAAACCGACACTTCGGCCGATGAGGGAGACGGTACGCTGAATAAAACTGCCAATTCGGGGAAGGAAAGTGTGAGTGAAGATGCAAAGGAGAAGATAGAAATGTGCTCTGCTCCGTGTCCTCCCACCAAGCGGCCCAGACACATGATGAAAGACAAGACTGACCAGGATTTGGATTCTGATGAAGAACGACTTGTAATAGATCACATTTTGTCCCCACAGAGACCTCAGACCCAGGGGACGGCTGCAGAGGTGTCCTCCGACCCAGCCACACCAGACCCTGCAAACCCTTCAGGCAAAGGAACGAAGAAGGGCGTCAAAAGAGCCCGAATATCCGGCGAGTGCGATCAGCTCGGACAGATTCTGAAGATGCAGGACGCCATGCTGAAATCCACCCCCAGCAAGAACCAGGAGCCTGTGAAGCCCCGTGTCCCAGAAGACAAAGCTCCCGAAGCGAAAACCCACTCGCTGGTCAAACAGTGTGTGACGTCGTATCTGGAGTCCAGAGAGGGACAGGAAGAGGACACCACGCTGCCCGCTGACGTTCCTCTGCTGCTAGCCACTCAAAGAAAACGTTAGTGCTCAAAACACCCTCTCAAAGGGGAAAAATTATGTTTTTGTGAGGTTATTCAAACGTCCTTTTAAAAGTGGCCCATGATGCTTTAAAACTGACCTGTATCTATGATAAAACACTTTTCTAGAAATGACTAAATGAAGGCACAATGGTAATACACCTTATGTGCATGTCAAAGTTAAATTGCATAATTACTGTAGAAATAATGATTTAAATAAATAGTATTTAATTAAGCGTAAATATGATTTAAACCTGTTCAAATATTATTTAAATGTACAGTAGCAAGAATCTGATATCACATATATTATTAAGATGACGTTCTCCAGAAACTCCCCAAAAAGTGATTTTATTTAGTGATTATTATTATTATTGCTGTAGCTTTTAAATAATATATATGATGAATCACAATAATTGTAGTAAAATAAATAATATATATTATTATATACTTTATTTTTAAATGTTTAATTGTATTAATTTTATTATTGTTTTAATATTGGAGGTTTAAATGTAATTAAATATGAATTATTATATATATGTGTGTGTGTGTGTGTGTGTGTGTATATATATATATATATATATATATATATATATATATATATATATAAAATACATTTTTGTTTATAACTAATGTATATGCAAGATTAAGTCCATTATTATGTATTGAAATCATTTCAAATCAAATCAGGTCAGGTTTTTCCATTCACACTAGCATTCAAAAAACCGATATGTCTCACATCTAAGAGGGGGAAAAATCTGATTATACTAGCATTTAATAATAATATTATGATCTAAAGGGCCCATGTTTTATATTTTTTACATTTGAAAGAAATAAAGAAGGTTCTCCATCTATGGCAGGTCTTCTGAAGGAGGATCTTCAGGGCAGTGCTGAGGATGAGATGGACTTCGATCCTCCAGCAGAGGGCAGCGTTCTGTACAAACTCTACAGTCTGCTGGACGTCCTGCTCCTGGTGCGCAGCAGTGTGGACATCGCTCACCCCAGACACGACAAAGACACCTTCAGGGTGAGCTGGACACATGCTAATACACGAACACAGCGATCCTGTAGTTAAAATGATGAAGTACACGCCACAGGGGGAGCAACATCATTAAACTCCTCAGGTCTTTTGTAAAAACTCTTATCATCATTATTATTGTTATCATTGTCAGTGATTCTTTTTTTAGCCACCCTTTATTGGATTTGAGTTAGTGTGTCAATATGCCAAGCATTAATCTTGATATTTTAACCAGGGTTGAGGAACGTCCACCACACCCCTTCTTTAAACACTCGGCTTTCCTGTGCAGAGCTGTAGAGTTGGGTTTCAGTCTTATCAATGTATTAACAGACTCTGTCCAGACAATGGTTTTCTTCTGCATGTGTTTATAGAGGACTGTGACTCAGAACTGCCGTCTGAGTGGGTAATCATTGAGTCTGCTCTCCTCCAGGCCGTCCCGGTGCATGTCTTACCCAAGCTGGAGTATCAGCTGTGCTACGGGGCCGAGAGTCTGACCCACACCGAGGCCTGTCAGCTGTGGGCCGAGAAACTTCTGCACTCCAGTACTGTGTCCTTCATAAGTAAGAGACCTGATGAAATCTGATCTCTTTCTCTTTAGCTCTCATGAAAGTTCTTAAAATGCATTTTTGCATTATGTATTTATTTTTATAGTGCTATATGCTGTAATAATGTCACAAATCTGTTTGACTGATTTGATAATTATTTGCATTAGCAATTCAAGTTTTTGTAAACTGGTGTAATAAAAATTAACCTAAAATTGTAATGTGTTAGCTCATAACAGATTGAACTGATTCATGTTGTAGTAAAAATAAATGTTGATAAAAATAGATTGCAACAAATCATTGACTCAAAGCATTTTTGAGTCTTGACAATGTTGTAAAAATATGTAGGTAAAAATTGATGACTTGATTATTCATTTGCAATATTAAATTAAAGCATTTTTCAGGCTTCGTTATAGTGGGTAAATTTAATGAAAATTATAATTTAGATATTTTTATAATACGATTTTGATGAATTTTTATAATATAAATATTTAATGTTTATGATAATATTAAATATATT
The DNA here is from genome assembly GCF_023724105.1 of Carassius gibelio. Classification (NCBI taxonomy): domain Eukaryota; kingdom Metazoa; phylum Chordata; class Actinopteri; order Cypriniformes; family Cyprinidae; genus Carassius; species Carassius gibelio. The sequence goes on along the minus strand of NC_068420.1, from coordinate 15,516,870 downwards.
TTTGTTTTATAATAATGTCCTAAAATAAAAATAAAAACGTTAATAAAAATAAAATAAAAAATCATGTATAAATAATTTTCTTAATTGAATACTACAGTTTTACTGAGTTTTACTTCTTGCTTAAATCAACTTTTTGCTACATTGGCTTCCTCCGATAAAAACAAAACGAAACTTAAATGCAAATCACAAATTGTCAAGGTGAATATATATATATATATAATATTGTGTGTGTGTGTATATATATATATATATATATACACACACACACACACACACATATATATACAAACATTTTTGGAATGAAGCAAAATCAGACAGGCAGAAGTATTCATGTTTTATCTGGAGTGTTATTTTTTGTAACAAGGGGAATTAGCACAAAAGTGAATTTCCCGTAAACTCCCAGCATGCCTCTCTCATGATGCATGACTCACTGTTTTGAGTCAGGGTTGCCATAGCTGCTAACGTTACAGCTTTGAAAGGGCTGCAGAAGAATGCGACCGCATGAGTGATATATCGCTGTGGGTGTAAGGCTACTTGGGTTTCTCCATTACGAGAGAAAGAGGGAAGGAGACTGCTCTTCTGCTGAAGAGACTGCTTTAGTTTGGAGAGTTTGGAAGCAGAGATTTTCTATCCTCTCTGAGGAAACCTGTGACACTGACAGTGAATTGAAGAATGTCCTCAATGTGCCTGACAGCAGTCTGTGCCTGCAGGTGAACATACCTCAGAATCACAGAAGAATGCAGAAGAGCCTCGCTCTCGGCGGATCGTTTGCTTTAGAGATTCTGCTAGGCTTGTTAAAAGAATCTAGTCTTTTCTGGGTCTAGTCCAGGATCCAGCCCTAATGGTAACGGACATAAGGTTCAAGAGAACTTTCTAGCTGAAAATTGTACTGAAGCAGTTTAGAGCAGTAAGTCACAAAATAATGTAAGTAAGATTATATATAAGATCTTTTTTATTTTTTTGAAGGAAGTCTACAATGCCCCCTTTTCCTGAATTTAGTTTATTAAAATTACACTTAAATAGCAAGGTTGTGGAAAATTATTACTAGTGCTGTCAAAATTAGCATGTTAACGCAGGCGTTAAATTTTTTCAATTTAATGCGTTTAAAAAATTTGACACAGGGGTGGAGCTCCGATCAGCCACCCCACTCACAACTGATGTTTTGTTTTTCTTGACAAGAATTGCGTTTATTTAGATGAGGAACATCCTTACGACCACATCATTGGGAGATTTTTTTAGACACGCACTTCACTTCGCCTCAGTGCTATGCGCGAGTCAGACAATCGTAGAAATGCTACTGTGCTCATAGCGCATGCTCTTTAATTGCATTCACAGATGCGCCAGCACACGCTGTAGACTGTATCATTTCATATCAAATCGCGAAAGGAACTACGACTGTGCAATGTCGTAATTATGTCATCTTTTAAGTTATGAAGTTACCAAAAAGGCTATTAAAGCTGCCTTAAAACTGTGTATGCAAGTATTTGTTATATGAGTTACATTTAAGAAAATTTTTTCAAAAGAACATGTTTCACTCATCTAATAGACTCAATTCAACACGAGTTGGGAGAAAATACGATAGAGATACGGCAGAGATACAATAGACAAACACAACGTGGGAACAATTATTGCAACATTTGCCGTGTTTCTCACAGCCTGAGTTTGATTTAGATGTTCTTCAGATGGTGAGCTGGTTTAAGGCTCTCAAATTTAACCTCTTTAGCTATTGACAGTTAAATAGAAATGTAGCTTAACCAGCTGTTACATAAAATTAATGGAAGTATTATCAGATAAGATTAAAGACTTGCAAAAAAAAAAGAAAAGAAAAAGGGCAATCTACTTAATGTAGTATGTGCATTCAAAGGCTAGTTGTTCACAAACTGTTTGATATCCGTGTAGGTCGCATCAATGCGTACACATCAGAAGTGGCACATATGCAGATGTTGCCCGACGACTGGATTCAGAGCGTCACCTGTGACTTCAAGTGAGTGAATCTATAGTCAATTTTTAATTGTTTAAATAAAAATTCCAATTCCAAAAAGTTTAACAGATTTTTGTATGTATATATATATATATATATGTGTGTGTGTGTGTGTATATATATATATATATATATATATATATATATATATATATATATATATATATATATGTCTGTTTGACAGATTCTCACAGATTCTTATCTGAAATACTGTAATGATATTTATTTATAATTATTTGTATTTGTTTTATAATTTACATATATTTATTCATTTTAATCATCTCTTGTGTAAAGTTTTAATGTAATATTTTTTCCCCCAGGCCAGCTAGATGTTTAAACACCCTCTACCATTTACTGAAAAAAGTCTCATCGTGAGTTTCTTTCCCTTTTTTAGATCAATTTTTAAATTGTCACTTTACCCTTAGCGCGATTTGCATATTGTAATGTGAAATTTGTCTTTCAGTCTGACTTTAAAAGTGTGTAATTCTGCATATTAAGCTAGGATATTTGAAAACATTTTAACATTAAAAATGACATGTATAAGCTTTAGGTATTGAGCCTGGAGTTCAGTATTTGTAAGGATGTGACATTTTTGTTGTTTGCGCTGGAAAACTTGTCATCAGCTACAAATTCCTTTCAGCTGTTGCCGTGTTGTAATTGAATAAAGGTGTCTTTTAACACCTGCCCCAGATTACAGGAAGGACGATACCTGTTAGTCCACAAACCTCGTGAGGGTTTCCTGACCATCTTTAAAGCTAGCGACGAGACCAAGGCTGCTCGCGGGGTGTACAACCTGCAGAACGCACACTGCGGACCCCCAGCAGTGTCTCCAGGGATTCCCTGGGTTCCCCTGGACCCCTCGTGTGTCCTGCCATTTCACCAGAAACACAGCAGGCCGCCCTGCACCTTCCCCCCACGTCCACCCCCTCAGGTATGACCATCTTTTAGCTTTGAAATGTAGCCCAAAGGGTTGCTTTGTGTGCTCTAGACATGTTAAACCTTGGTGCTTGTTTGGGAAAATTGGGTTTGAATTTAGCCTGCAGCATACCTTTATACAGTATTTTTTAGCTTGCAACTCTCCTTTTATCCAGTATTTTCAGGTGGTGTGGTGTAGTGGAGTGTGAATGTAAGGTTCCTGGTTCACGTGTGGACATTTGTGTTTGAATTTAACCTGCAACATACCTTTTATTTAGTATTTTCAAGTGGTGTATTTATAGTTCAGTTGGTAAATGGAAGGTTGTTGGTTCAAATGTGTGCTCCAGATATGTTAAACTGTGGTGCTTATGTGGGAAATTTGGGTTTGAATTCAGCCTGCAACTTACCTTTATCATTATTTCCAGAGTGTGGTGTATTGGGTTATAAGATTTGGTAACTGGTAGGTTGCTGGTTCAAGCAATGATTTGAGCCACTGAGCACGTTAGAAGTGTCTATTTTCAGAGATATGCAACATATAGCGTATTTTTCGGACTATAAGTCGCGCCTAAATATAAGTCGCGTCAGTCCAAAAATACGTCATGACGAGGAAAAACCTGTCACATTGGACTATAAGTTGCATTTATTTAGAACCAAGAACAAAGAGAAAACAACAAGAGGGCGCTCTATGTCTTCAGTGTAGACGACAGGAGCACTGAGCAGCACAGAGACGGTAATGTTTTCTTTTGGTTCATTTCTTTTGATTCATGTCAAATTAATTTTGATAAGTCGCATCTGGCTATAAGTCACAGGACCAGCCAAACTATGAAAAGAAGTGCAACTTATAGTCCGTAAAATAGGGTACTCAAAGATATGTGCATACACACACTCACAGCCAACATAAACAGTCACTGATGATGTCCCAATAACATTCCTGCACAGAGTTACCACACCCTTTCTGCTATCAGGACTGTTTGTCATGCTATGAATCTGTTTGAGTAACAATTGATGGTGAAAGTTTCTTATCTTTAGTGGTTTCTAACTTTTATTTCACTTCATTTCTAAGTTGTTACTGAGTTCTGTGATAAGTTCTGAGTTATCACAGCGATGCTTGCCATAGCAAACTCTGTTCATTCTTACAAAAATTAAAGTAAATTTAGATTGTGGATTGTTGATGTTCTTTTATTCAATGGTCTGAAGCTCTTGTGACTGGGATACTTGTCGGGACAGGTAATAAAGAGATCACACCCATCCTTTTCTATGCTCAGTAACTCTCTTGCATCATCACATTGGTCCCAAATGAAGCACTGTCTTTGGAAACGTGACACTTAAAATTCCATTGAAGCAAAACGTACACCAGAACTTGGGAGGTGTGTCGATTGTGTAAACCATTGAGCTCTGTGCTCTCACTGTCCTCGATTGATCTCTGTAATTCTCCAGTTCATGGATGTCCACCAGTGGGATTTGAACCAACAAACTTAAGTCTACTTAGATAAACTTTAATACTACTATGCAAATGGTGTTATACCACGATTTATAAAGTAAACATTCTACTTTCTTCTCATACAGGCAAAAGGTGAAACAGGACCTAAGCAACTCCAGGGAAAATGCGCGGTGAGACCGCCACAAGCAACCAACCAGAATCAGTCAACAAAGAAGCGTAAAAAAGGCAAAAAAAAGAGAGCATGGAGAGACAACATGAGAGTTAAGATAATGAAAGACCAGCAAAAAACCCAAACCAGTGAACGTGGAAAGGACGGAAAGCCTTGATTTTTGTAAAAATCTATTTTTTGTATAATTACTGTATTCATTCTTTAAAAGCACTTACTACCCCTGATATTATATACAGTGACTTACCATTAAGAAGCAAGCTTACATTTCTTCAGCAGGAAATAAAAAATAAATAAATTATTGTTTAATATAACATCTGTTATAATTATTTTGTTTGTGAAAGTGACGTGACATTCAGCCAAGTATGGTGACCCATACTCAGAATTTGTGCTCTGCGTTTAACCCATCCGAAATGCACACACACAGAGCAGTGAACACACACACACACTGTGAACACACACCCGGAGCAGTGGGCAGCCATTTATGCTGCGGTGCCCGGGGAGCAGTTGGGGGTTCGGTGCCTTGCTCAAGGGCACCTCAGTCGTGGTATTGAAGGTGGACTATACATGCACTCCCCACACCCACAATTCCTGCCGGCCCGAGACTCGAACTCACAACCTTTCGATTGCAAGTCCGACTCTCTAACCATTAGGCTACGACTTCCCTTGCCTTTAGTGATACACATTCACATTGGACACGCCAGTGCAAAATTATCCGTTTTATAAGAGAAAGTTGTGGGTGTGTTTTAGTAGTTAGAGATCCACCTTATATTCTAATTTGCATACTATAAATACTAAATATATTGCAAGATTAGAATTAGTCCATGTATGTCCTATGTAGCATAGGATGCAATCTTGCTATATTTCTGAGATGAAAAAAGGATGCTTTAACAGCACAAAATAATCAAATGTAAGACATCAACTCCAAGGTTCCTCATTTTGCTTTTAGTCTCCAATACACAACCATAAACAAAGTCAGAGAAACACCTTTAAAGATTTGATGACTGGAACCAATAAGCACGACTTCACTTTTACCACTATTAAGACAGAGGAAGTTATTAAGCTATTAAGGAAAGTTTCTTACTGAATAGCTTATTAAATTATCGAGGAAGTTTTAAGTATTAAAAAAAAAAAAAGTGATTTTACGATGTAATAAAAAAATGCTTCTACTTTGCTGGCAGGTGTTTAATATAATCGGATCATAGGCACAGTTGTTTAGCAGAGCATGAATCATAAATTCATGTGCTCTTGCCTAGAGTCTAATGTTATAAACTGAAGCAAAGTCAAGGCTTGCATTGACCCGTTAGTCAGCCTTTGGGTTAAAAAGGGTGTTTTGGTATTTTTGTACACCATACAGACTCGTTGGTAGATCTGAAAACATGCATTTGCTTCATGTTTCTTTCTTGTTTTAATAATAATGATAATATTGATTTTTAAATGATCATGTTGGTTACTTGTTGTGTTCAGTTGAGGTGGGATACGGTTAAGGTAAGGGCCAGGTTTGGTGGTCTGGTTAGGTTTAAGGCTGGTTTAAAGGTATAGGTGTAGGGCAAATAGTGTAATTATAGATGTAACTACAGAAATGACTTATAGGAAGGTATTTTTAAATATAAGTACAAAATAAAGACATGTATGTACACAAGTGCCTTGTATCAAATATTCATTTAAATGGAAGTAGTAAAGACACTTAATATAAAGTGGGTCCATTTTTTTTAATTAAACCCCTCTGATTTTCATTGAATGGACAATAAACATTGACGTGTTGACAATGACGTCATTACGTTGAGCACAAAAGAACTGGTGAACCGTTTTCTTCAACCGGTTTATTGAATCGAACTGTCAGAAAGAACTACTGGTGATCCGAAAACCGATGCAACCGGTTCTTGACTCGTGAACGAGTCATTATCTGGCTCGGCTCGGTGTTCATCTTCACAGCAGTTCAGTCAGTGTACTGTTTGAGTGCACACATTACTCCGGGATATTGGTTTGTTTGAACTCAGAGGGAGTGTCAGACACATTAAAAAAGTTAACAGCTTAAGTCATTTATGGATTAATGCGTATTGGAGACACGAACCATTTAAAACGATTCAGTTCGATTTGGTGAACTGGTTCAAAAAGATCCGGATACATCGAATGATTCGTTCATCAACTGGATATGACAAACTGCTTTGTTTTGAACTGTCTCACAACAGACACGGAAGAGAAGACAATGCTTAGTCATAGTTTTTGCTGTTTTTGGACCAAAATGTATTTTCGATGCTTCAACAAATTCTAACTGACCCTCTGATGTCACATGGACTACTCTGGTGATGTTTTTATTACTTTTTTTGGACATGGACAGTAGAACATACACACAGCTTCAATGGAGGCACTGAGAGCTCTCGGACTAAATCTAAAATATCTTAAACTGTGTTCCGAAGATGAACGGAGGTCTTACTGGTTTGGAACAACATGAGGGTGAATTATTAATGTAATGTAATGTATACTTCAAATCTATTCATATATTTACTGACGTATCGCTGTAGACTTTCTGACATAAAAATTATAATGAAACTTTTATTTGGATGCACATTTCTCCATATTAAGACATGTTTTAATGTCACTGTAGATAAGGGTTGTTTGATCTCTGAATAATATCTGTCTTTATATACAAAATATTTAAAGTGTCCCTGAAGTATAATTGCAACAGTTCCCTTTCAGCACAATTAAATATATCTCAGCATATGTTAAGTTGTTCTTCAGCACTACTTCCACACAATTAACGTCCATCAAGTACAAAATTAGTTGTTCAAACTGATCAGACATTAATTATACGGGTTTAGTACACTAAAAGGACAATTGCAGGGTATTTTTATTAAGCACATTAATATGTACATGTATTTGCACTCTTCTTAGAATTAAATAAATCGTTTTTTTTGTGTTTTGTTTCATTTTGTTTTCAGGCAGTTTAAATTTTTTTTAGTACTGCAGTTGTAAGGGAAAATTTGTTTAGTTTTTAAGTTATTTGTTTATATTCAAAGATTCCACAGAAGAAAGTTTTACACATTTAAAATATGTAAATGACGACCGATTGATCATTTTAGAGGGTTCGATACCTTTAATACTGTAAGATTAGTTGGAAGTCACCTTAACCAATGGTTCACTAAGACATACTTCATTTCCCTTCTGAAACCACAGCCTCGATCAGCTTCTTCCTTCCTTTCATACGCTGAGGTTTAAAAATGCCTTTAGTGAAAGCTCCGCCCACCTTCAGAACAGGAGCTCCAAGCTCAAGGGGCAGGGAGAGGAGCGTCCTGGACCGCCTCTGCTATTTAAGCACCACACCCTTCACACCCTCCATAGCTGGGATCCTTCTGCACAGCATCTGAGATCTGCTGATCACTCAAGGTAAGCTCAAAACCTTTCCCTTCAGCTGGTAAACCGGCACTTTATTCAAATAAATCAACATTCATAAAGCAAATCAATGTTCTCTTTTAACTTTCTATGGTATGAAAAACAATATATTGTCCTAAAAGGATCTCCTTTTCTCATAACACGAACAATTTTGCATGCAAGTCAACCAGTTTTCTAGAGAAAGGCAAGTTTTAAATGTTTTAAAACCATAAGGTTGTGAGAAACGCCTGAGACACGGATGGATCTGTCTTACTTGCTGTAAGGAATTTTCCCAGCATGCCCTCTCAAGGGTGTGTCTGTCTGTTTGCTTAGGTTTTACCAGATGCTGGGTTTTAAAATTACTGTTTACTGGTGCTGTTTTGGTCTAATTACCTAGTAACGGCATCATACGTAATGAGATATATATAAGTCACCATTTTTTTTTTTTTGCAATGGAAGTTAATGATTTGATTAGAAGTGAACTGTAATGTAGCAGCAAACTGCCCAGAACTGGCCTTTCTTGCAGTATCTCGTTCATCTCACAGTCTATTTATTTGATTTTGGCTCAGTCTTGACTCATTATGGTTGGATGCGGCGTTTTTAAGTTTTTCTAAACTCAGGACGGGGCAATAGAGCGCTGTTCTCTGAACTGGCATGCCCTCTGCAGTTCTGCATTACGTAACTCTGTGAAGCATGTGACGGACGCTCAGAGTCTCCTCTGAAAGCCGAGAGAAGCGATGTAAATCAGATGGTTTTGGCTGCTCTCCACAGGAAGTCCAGGATGTCGATGATACAGGAGTACTTAGGGCAGCTCACTCTGCAACTGGGCGGCGTAAGTTTTCATACAAAACAAATGATCTGCATTAAAGATGAAGATGAACTATATACAAAATGAATACATCATCACATTGTTCGTCTCTCTAGGGGGAGGACACACACCCTACTGTGGTGCCGGATCCGAACTTTGATCCAGATAAGGACGCTACCAGAATCGAGACCGCTATCAAAACTAAAGGTAAGAGAGCAGCAGAGCTGGAACCTGTTGAGCTCATGAGAGCTTCCAGATGCATTTGTGACATCTTGTTTAAACTTGTAATCTGATGATGGTCACGGGCCATTAAACAACAATAGGCATTCATGTTTGGTTGTGTGCTCTAACCCGGCCCGTCTTTGTGTGCTGTGCCCATAATGAGGTGAAAACCGTCCAGAACGGGCAGCAGTGGTAGAAGTGAGTCATCATCCGGTCTGGAAGAGATCGAAGCGCTTGTGGAACATTTTCAGCATATTTCCTCCCCCTCAATGACTCTGTGCTGTGTTTAGCTTTAGAAACTATCAGCTAACATTTGCAAAGGAAATATCGCCTGCATGAACGATGCTTTTTAGCAAACTGTACAAAAATATCCACAGAAAAATTGCATAATTTCTAAGAATTTGTGATTTTTCTAACAGTTGTTAGAAATTTTTTTTTATGACCTTAGCAATTTTTTTCTTTATGAAATTGTAAAGTGATAATTTGAGCATACGTAGTAATATATAGAGAGCCTTACATTTGGAGTTTTGTTTTGTTTTACGTTATATTAAACAAAATTGTGAAATAATGTTAAAAAAAAAAGAAAAATAAACAATCTTGGCTTTTTATATTATAATATTTTTATTAAGAGCTACATATATTAAGTATTTTATTAAATAAAATTAATACAAATATTTTATACAAATGTGTATAAAAATAAACAAGTCACAAATTATATTAAAATATTTTATATAGATATAAAATCTAATATAAATATTGATAGATATTAAAATCTATAATAAATCTGTAAAATACACCCACACACATACACATAAGATTCAAAACTACAAAAAAAACTTCATAAATATTTTTTAAATGTACTAAGAAATCAATCAAAAATCATATTAAATTATATAAAAACATTTTAGACCAATAGATCTTTTTAAGTATGTACTTAAAAAGTAATGTGACATTTTAATTTAATAAATAACTAAGCAAATAAAAATAACATTATTTGTTTTAGGGGTGGATGAGCAAACCATAATTGATGTCCTCACCAAACGTACATATAACCAACGGAGAGAAATCGCCTTCGCGTATGAGAGGAGAGCCAAGAAGGTCAGTGTACTGTATATATCATGTGCTTCTATATTAACGTATCCTTGTCCATTATTTGTCATAATAATAATCATATTCATCTCACTTTCAGGATATGATCTCGGCCCTGAAGGGGGCGCTGTCTGGCTCTCTGGAAACGGTCATCCTGGGCCTCATGAAGAGCACTGCGCAGTACGACGCCTCCGAAATCAGAGCCTCCATCAAGGTGAACGCAATATGAATGACTTTGAATTGAATTTGTATTGCGTAGATGAAGTGGGAGTGAAATCTAGACGGTCAGAAACCTAATGTCTGTGTGTTTGCAGGGTCTGGGAACAGATGAAGAGTCTCTGATTGAGATCGTCTGCTCTCGAAGCAAAGCTGAGCTCATGGAGATCAAGAAAGTCTACAAAGAATGTGAGGATGGGAGTATAGAAGTGCTCTTATTAGGAGCTTGAGGCCGTGGTGTGAACTGTGTGTCTCATTGTAGTGTTCAAGAAGGACCTGGAGAAGGATGTGTGTGGAGATACTTCAGGAGACTTCGCTAAACTCCTGCTGGCTCTGGTTGAGGTGGGTCTGTGTGCTGTGTAACTAATATGTGTCTGAATTAATATCCTGAGTGTATCTGTCACTTCTCAAACCGTGATGTTCCACACCAGGCCAAGAGAGCCGAGCCCAGCTCCATCGTGGACCACCCGAAAATTGATGAAGATGCCAGAGTGAGTTCCTGAGGTTTATCTCTCATTGAAACATTAATGAATCAATATCTGAATGTAACATTTAGAAATCAAGCATTTATTAGAGCAGCAGTGTTTTAAAAAAATCTTATCCTAAATATTAAACTTCAGTTTATAAACTTATATATATAATATATTCATTAACTTTTATATAATTACATAAAACTAAAAACTAAAAATTTTTTATGCAATTTATACTATTTATTTAAATATTCATATTTTAAAATTAGTTTAAAAAATATAAAATACACACATATAATGATATATATATATATATATATATATATATATATATATATATATATATATATATATATATTATCAAGTACAAGATTTATAAATTATATATTTACAACAATTACATGTTATTTATATATGTATTTGCATTAAATATATAAAACTTTAAAAAAATATTTTCATTTAAACAAATTATTTATTTATTGAAATGTATTTTATACACTATTTGTTTACGTTTACTTTATTTTTTAAATATTCACTTTTATGCAATTATATTCAAATACTCAATTATACTAACAAAAAAAACGAACCGTTTAATTATACGCAATGTATATAAATGATATATTTCTGAAAAATTATTATTCATAATATAGTATTCATATATTATTAATATACTATTAAATTCATTAAGTAAATATTAAACTTTGAAATGGCTTAGTGGTAGCGCATTGCATTAGCAGAGCAAAAGGTTGTGGGTTCAATTCCCAGGGAACACGTTTAGGTAAAAAATGTGAGCCTGAATGCACTGTTAGCTTTGGATAAAAGTGTCTGCAAAATGCATAAGTTTACATTTTTAATTTATAAATAACTTTAAAAAAAAAAAAAAATATATATATATATATATATATATATATATATATATATATATATATATATATATATATATATATATATATAATTTTTTATTTATTAATTAATTTATATATTTATGTATAATTCGTAAAGAAATTACTTCTTTATAGAAATGATTTATGCCTATTCCATTTATTTACAACATTTCCATATTTTCGATCTGCTGTGCAGGCCCTGTTTGAGGCTGGAGTCAAGCGGAAGGGCACTGATGTGAAGTGCTGGATCTCCATCATGTCCGAGAGAAGCATCCCTCACCTCCAGAAAGGTCTGTGAGCCTTTTAACCCTTCCTTCCATCCCTTAAGATAACACCACACATATTATTATTATTATTAATGTGATTTTTGTGTTGTCTTTTGTAGTGTTTGAGAGATACAAGAGCTACAGCCCCTATGACATGCAGGAGAGCATCCGCAAAGAGGTGAAGGGAGATCTGGAGGTGTCCTTCCTCACCTTGGGTGAGATTTCTCTTTGAACCTCCACTTTCTATATCCTGTTGAAACAGGAAGTTAGAATGAGATATGACGAAGTCCTAGTCTGTTTTTGTACAGCTAGCCATTAGCCTTTCTCTTACAAAAGTGAACTATGGTTTTATTATACTGAAAGAGTAGTACATTTTTTGGGGCGTATTGAATACCATTTGTATAACCACAGTTTGTAGCAAAAGTTCATAGCATGTTTGTTGTTGTTGTTGTTGTTGTTTTTAAGTAAAACCATGGTGAATTTTCAGTGTTATCCTTGGACCTAGATATCAAGCGAAAACAAAGACGACAGTTTAAAAAAAAAGAATGCTGGAATAGGACATACATAATAAGTGTTAGTGAAAGCCAAAAACACAACGAATGACTTATTAACAAGTTGCTAATGGAAGCTGGTATTTGGACTATCTTCCACTCAGTCATTAATATTTTGCTCGGCCTTGCTGAAAGAGATGTATAAATGTTAAGTTTGACGGCCCATGTTAGCGAATATTTTCTAGTTTAGAAGTTTGGGGAAGCTACTATTAGCTCAGCGGCCGAGTCTAATCTCCGAATCTTGTCTTCCTCAGTTCAGTGCTTTGAAAACAAACAGCTGTATTTCGCCAACAGACTGCAAGACGCCATGAAGGTAACACACTTTATTCTTTCATGGGCTTGGAAGCAGATCTTCAAAGGATCTGCTGATGTTTCAGACCGTGTCTTGCAGTGGAATTGCATCAGGCGCTTCTCTTATAACGGTGCGCCGTTCTGTCTTTTAGAGCAAAGGGGCGAAGGAAAAGGTGCTGACCCGGATCATGGTGTCCCGGTGCGAGGTGGACCTCAAGAAGATCAGACAAGAGTTCAAGGCCCATCACGGGAAGTCTCTGTACCAGACCATTGCTGTACGTTCCTCTAATATTACTGTACGCCAATGTATACAACTGATCCTATGTACTGATTTATATCTGTGTTGAATTTCCTCAGGAGCACACAAAGGGAGACTACCAGAGGGCTCTGTTGAGCCTGTGCGGTGGAGACGATTAAGAGCACGAGAAGGACATCCATCTACTGTGCCTGGCCTTCAATATAGTCCCTGCCCTGCTGCAGCGTCCTGTACACACACACACTCACTTAAACAGGAAATAACCACGTGCTTCCTTTAAGAAGTAAGAGCTAAATGTGCCTTATATGGTTTCATCGACCTTTAGAGACAGAATCTGTCCAAAAAAAGTGAATCTGAAAGGATGTCGGTGGCTTTCTGGAGTTTCTTGCACGAAGAACATTCACTTCTTTCACAACATACCCCTTTCTATACGACGAAATAAAAGAACAGAGACCATTCATCTCTGCTTCAGTTTTTTGTTCTTTCTTTATTTCCATGAAGAGCTTCTAACAACTCTATATTGGTCGTTTTTTGCATTTAAATTATATTTAGATACAAAGACCTCTCAAAAAATGTTTTGTCATTTAAACCACATTTAACATTTATAATATTGCTTGCTTTGTCTTTTTTTATTACTTAAAATGTTTAAATTGCTAGAAATTACTAAAATTACTAGAAATAAAAAAATTAAAACAAATGCAGGTCAAATGCATTTTTTTTTTTACATTTCTAGTTGTGTGAATTTTTTTTCAAATATGTAATGTGTATACATAATGCAATTACACACACACACACACACACACACATATATATATATATATATATATATATATATACACATACATACATACATACATATACAGGTGCTGGTCATATAATTAGAATATCATCAAAAAGTTGATGATATTCATTCATTACATGCAGACTAATATTTCAAATGTTTATTTCTTTTAATTTTGATGATTTTAACTGACAGCTAGGGAAAATCCCATATTCAGTATCTCAGAAAATTAGAATATTGTGAAAAGGTTCAATATTGAAGACACCTGGTGCCACACTCTAATCAACTAATTAACTCAAAACACCTGCAAAGGCCTCTCAGTCTAGTTCTGTCGGCTACACAATCATGGGGAAGACTGCTGACTTGACAGTTGTCCAAAAGACGAACATTGACACCTTGCACAAGGAGGGCAAGACACAAAAGGTCATTGCAAAAGAGGCTGGCTGTTCACAGAGCTCTGTGTCCAAGCACATTAATAGAGAGGCGAAGGAAAGGAAAAGATGTGGTAGATAACCGCACCCTGGAGAGGATTGTGAAACAAAACCCATTCAAAAATGTGGGGGAGATTCAAAAAGAATGGACTACAGCTGGAGTCAGTGCTTCAAGAACCACTACGCACAGATATATGCAAGACATGGGTTTCAGCTGTCGCATTCCTTGTGTCAAGCCACTCTTGAACAACAGACAGCATCAGAAGCGTCTAAAGACAAAAACGACAGGACCGCTGCTGTGCTGAGTGGTCCAACGTTATGTTCTCTGATGAAAGTAAATATTTCAATTTTCTGAGATACTGAATTTTGGATTTTCCTTAGTTGTCAGTTATAATCATCAAAATTAAAAGAAATAAACATTTGAAATATATCAATCTGTGTGTAATTAATGAATATAATAAACAAGTTTCACTTTTTAAATGGAATTAGTGAAATAAATCAACTTTTTGATGATATTCTAATTATATGACCAGCACCTGTATAGTAAATACTGAAATTACTTCAATAAGTATAAGATAGAAAATAAATTATTTAGAAAACTACAAAGAATGGCTGTATATTTTTAAATGTTGCATGTTTGCACTCATTTAATAAAAAATATAAGTAAATAATAATTATAAAAAAATTAATTTGATTACATTATCTAATAGAATGACATTTACAAATATTTCAAATTTAAGAATAAAAATATAATTATAATATATTAAAACATAAAAATTAAAGTTGTTTAATTGTTGTGTAATTTAAATAATTATAAAAAAAATGATTTCATTCAATTATTAAATTACTATTTCATGAAAACGTTATTGAAAATAATTTATTAATCATTTATTTTGGCTTGAGTGCTTTATTTAAAGACTATTACTTACTACTCCCCCCCCCCCCCCACACACAGACAATAAATTAGTCTTAAACCATATGAATGAACATTAATTCATATCTATTGCTTTATCACTCAAATTTATTTCTGTTTTGCTTGAAATGTGTTTGTGCCCATTTAATTTAAAATATAATTACAAAAAATGCTACTTGGTTTATATTTTATCTAGTGCTGGGCAACGATTAATCGCGATAAATTGCTTCCAAAATAAAAGTTTTTGTTTACATAATACTCTTGGAGTCTCTGGGAGGGGTGCTGGACAGTGCTCCGACTGGAGACTCCGTCGTTCTACTGGGGGACTTCAGCGCTCACGTGGGCAGTGACAGTGACACCTGGAGGGGCGTGATTGGGAGGAACAGCCCCCCTGACCTGAACCTGAGCGGTGTTCTGTTAATGGATTTCTGTGCTAACCACGGTTTGTCCATAACGAACACCATGTTCAAGCATAAGGGTGTCCATCAGTGCATGTGGCACCAGGACACCCTAGGCCGGAGGTCGATGATCGACTTTGTGGTCGTGTCATCAGACCTTCGGCCCTATGTCTTGGACATTCGGGTGAAGAGAGGGGCGGAGCTGTCATTGTCGCTGCGGCTGCTCGGAGCTGTGGCCGTAAGGTCTCCGGTGCCTGTCGAGGCAGCAATCCCCGAACCCGGTGGTGGACACCAGAAGTAAGGGATGCTGTCAAGCTGAAGAAGGAGTCCTATCGGGCCTGAAGGCTTGTGGGACTCCAGCGGACTCCAAGCGGACTGCAGCCCGGGTAGTCGTGGAGGCAAAAAATCGGGCCTGGGAGGAGTTCGGTGAGGCCATGGAGAAAGACTATCGGTTGGCCTCGAAGAGATTCTGGCAAACTGTTCGACGCCTCAGGAGGGGGAAGCAGTGCCCTACCAACACTGTTTACAGTAGAGATGGGCACCTGTTGACCTCAACTGGGGATATCGTTGGGCGGTGGAAGGAATACTTCTCAATACTTCCTCAATCCCACCGACTTGTGTTCCTTTGAGGAAGCAGTGGTTGGGGACTCGGAGGAGCATTCGTCCATCACCCGGGCTGAAGTCATTGAGGTAGTTAAAAAGCTCCTCAGTGGCAAGGAGATCCGCCCCGAGTACCTCAAGTCTCTGGATGTTGTGGGGCTGTCTTGGCTGACACGCCTCTTCAACATCGCATGGCGGTTGGGGACAGTACCTCTGGACTGGCAGACCTGGGTGGTGGTCCCTCTTTTCAAGAAGGGGGACCGGAGAGTGTGTTCCAACTATAGGGGGATCACACTTCTCAGCCTCCCTGGGAAAGTCTATGCCAAGGTACTGGAGAGGAGAATTAGGCCGCTGGTGGAACCACGGATTCAGGAGGAACAATGTGGTTTTCGTCCCGGTCATGGAACACTGGACCAGCTCTATACCCTTTCCAGGGTGCTGGAGGGTTCATGGGAGTTTGCCCAACCAGTCCACATGTGTTTTGTGGATTTGGAGAAGGCATTCGACCGTGTTCCTCGCGACATCCTGTGGAGGGTGCTCTGGGAGTATGGGATCGGCGGCCCCCTACTTAAGGCTGTTCGGTCCCTGTAAGACCGGCGCAAGAGCTTGGTTCGCATTGCCGGCAGTAAGTCAGACCTGTTCCCGGTGCATGTTGGACTCCGGCAGGGGTGCCCTTTGTCACCGGTTCTGTTCATAATTTTTATGGACAGAATTTCTATGCGCAGCCAAGGGCCGGAGAGTGTCTGGTTTGGGGCACCATACGATTTCGCACCATACGAGGCGGCCGAAATGAGCTTTCTCCGTCGGGTTGCTGGGCGCTCCCTTAAAGATAGGGTGTGAAGCTCAGACACTCGGGAGGAGCTCATAGTAGAGCCATTGCTCCTCCACATCGAGAGGAGCCAGCTGAGGTGGCTCGGGCATCTATTTCGGATGCCTCCTGGCACCTTCCCAGGGAGGTGTTCCAGGCACGTCTCACCGGGAGGAGGCCCCGGGGAAGACCTAGGACACGCTGGAGGGACTATGTCTCCCGGCTGGCCTGGGAACACCTCGGAAGTGCTGGAAGAAGTGGCTAGGGAGAGGGAAGTCTGGGCGTCTGATGAATGGAAGATGATGGATGGATGGATAATATATGTGTGTGTATATATATTATATGTATAAAAAGACACACATACAGTATATATTTTGAAAATATTTACACACACACACACACACACACACACACACATATATATATATATATATATATATATATATATATATATATATATATTTAATATATAAACATTTTTCATGTGTGTGTGTGTGTGTGTGTGTGTATATATATATATATATATATATATATATATATATATATATATATATATATATATATATATATACACACACACACACACACACACACACACACACACACACAAATAAATATACAAAGCACATACATGCAGTATGTTATGTACACAAAAACATTAAATCATTGCCCTACACCAATTTTATCCAATGGAATGACATCCTTTTTATTTACTTATTTATTTATTTTTAAATGGGCCTTAAATTTTAAAACTAATCCACAAGGGGATCAACTGCAAATTTTAGATAAAAAAAAAATTAAATAAAAGAAAAGCGTTGCTTTGGACCCATATTTATAGTGAAAAGCTCTATACAAATAAATATACTATTTTTTATCTCATTACAAATACATAGAAAAATTTGTTGATTTATTTTAGCTTTAGAGCTTTAAAATTATTTAGATAATATATTGTAATAATATTAATTATTTTATTTTATTTTTTACACATACCATAAATGAGTCCCATATTTCTGCAAATCTGCATATTTGTGTTTTAGGAAGGAGGCCTTCACAAGGGATTCACCAAATATGCGGTGTTATCTGGCATCAAAAAGTTAGTAAACCCCCTGCCAGAGTCTTTCTGGGCTTCTGTGAGTTGTAAATGAGTTTTAAGAAGTGAGTTGCATTTCAACTGTATTTCCACTAGAGAGCGATAGAGCCACAGCTCACAGCCGGAAACCATCTGCAGCTTGCTCTGGGATTACTTTGATGTTTGCAACTGCCTTTTTAATGATTATTTTATTATTATTATTCATTAACAAATACTTCATGTTTGATCTCCTTTGGAATTACCATATTTTATCCCTTAATTTGAAAAGAAATTAAAAAGTGGTAACTTACACATTAGAAGAGCGCGTTCCTGGTGTTTGAGATTCTTCTAGGGATAGAATTTAAATATGCTCTACATACATGCATCACATATCGCCACATAAAGGCTTTAATTACAAAACACTTTCCCTGACTGGATACTTGATGAAATCGAGCGTCGTGTTTTACCACCCAATCATTTCCATGATAATCACCCACGGCATATTGACACGCCTGAGCCAGTCCATTCATCTCGTACATAATCGGCCAACGACTCAATGTCATTCAGATGAGAGTTTCCTCTCTGGATGTGCTTTATGAGAGCAATAAAATAGTTTTCACGCTGCCTCCTCCTGCTCATTCTTTGGCGAGGAGGCTTTATTTAGATGTTTTAATCATCAGTGTGTTTTGCTGTGTTTGTTTGGTGCTAATTTTTTAATTAAAAATGTTAATTTAACCTCCAGCTAACTTGATTAGCATACCAGAAAGAGGTTCCTCCACTAGATCTTTCCCCTGTTTAGTTTGTGGTCTCTGAGGGTGAGATCCGCTGAAGAGTTGACAATGCAGTTCTAACGGCCCCGGCAGGCCTCATTCCTTCAGAGAGAGAGAAACCTAATGAGAAAGAAATGTTTGGAGGAGGAAGATGAAAAAAAAGGGCCTAGATGTCTCTCACCTCTTAATGGACTTGTAGATCTGGACGGACGTTGTTTTCACATAGATATGTTTCCTACATACAGAAAATAAAGCAGAGAGGAAAAATAATGCATTAAGAGAAACAGATTATTTATTATGTACTTAAAAATGTGTTAATAAAGGTATAGAATTTGTTGCATGGCATCGTCTATATTATATTACGTTTTTTAATTATTTTAAAAATCTTTAAAGATTAATTAGAAACAATGCAGGTTGTTTGTATAAAACAAATTGTGAATTTCTAGCGGTTTTAATATTTGATAACATTACATCATTACTTTATATGCCATATTACATAATGCATATTTAAAATATATGCTTTTATTTACCAAATATACAGAAATAAATGTATTTTAGAGAATAAAAAAGTGTGTGTGTGTGTGTGTGTAGGAAACTATGCAAATTATGCAAATAAGTATAATAAATAAATATAAATTATTTATAAAGGTACAAAGAATCAGTGTATGATTTGAAATGTTGTATAGAAACAGATTTTTATTTCTACAATTACAGTTTTATTAAGCTAGCCAAAAAAAAAAAAGAAAAAAAAAGTTTACCTGAAAGATAATCACACTTTTTAAGCCAACTATGTACTGTTCGTAATTTTTCCAAACCATAAATAAAAGAAAGATTACTAGAGTACTTTTATTTATTTAGTTTAAAATATTAATATATATATATATATATATATATATAATATTTAATTCAGTGAGTTAAACTTGCCATTCTTTGTGGGATTTACAAAAAAAAAAATTCTAAAACATTTTCTTTTTCCATTTTAAAAGGAACCACTGTGCCCCTGTTTCACTCGAGGACAAAAATTCCTTCTAAAGTTTATAAGCCTTAAAATTTATTATCATTTTGTGATAATATTGATGAGGACATTACCCCTTTGTGCTGTTTTATGTTTATTGCCAATAAAAGATAAAATACAGAGTAAAGGGGGTTAAAACAGTATTTTGCAAAGCAGGCCTGAGATTTACATCCCGCTCCAGTGACAGATTAATTTCTGTGTCATAAAGAGGAGAGTACCTCTCATATTTTTTCTGTTTTATGTGGATGTACAACATGCTGTTCTTCTCGAAGGCTGGCCTACAGGGACCCGCCATGAATCCGGAGGCAACTCTCTCCCGGATTGAAACGACGCAATTTAGCTCGGCAAACGCTGGCATTCAATCATTCAGATAAGACCTGGAGCCCATGAATGTCAAAGGGAGACCACAGCACCAACAACACGGCGAGACTTCGCTGGAAACACGCCAGTGTGGGAAGAGCAAATGACTGACGTTTTCAAATGGCAAGGTGTCAAGTATGTTCAAATATGATTACAGTAATCTAAGTGTTCAGCGACAGAGATTTGACTGCAGATCTCAGAGTGAAAACAGTATGTGTAGGCCTGTTTTCATAACGTCCCGCTAACACGAACAGTGATTTAGTAAAGCAGCGTCAATAAAATTCTACTGTAAAAATATAAAATTTGCACAGTTTTACTGTAGCAATAGTGAGCATAGTATGCTAGTATGCTATTCTGTGAGTAGCCAATGAAACGGCACTCGGTTGATTCGTCGCTACAGTTCTCTGTGTGAATACCCCTTAAGAGAGCACATCTGTTCAGACACTAGCAGACAGCGGTCCTCATGAATAAGGAGTTGTATAATACAGATTTTGTCCTCTCTTGTCGTCTCTATTGATGCCCATGGCCTGCCTGACTACTTGTGCAGTGCTGGGTATTTAATTATGGACTAAACAGGGGGAGTTCCTAGTCATAATGGTACAAAGTGTGCATGCTTATCAGTATATTTGTGTGCATGTGTGATCCCATGTCCTCCAGCTAGCAGTCTTGCTGCCGTCTTGTTCTCTGGAAGACTGTATTTCCACAGGCTAGGCCAGAAGAGCTACTCTGCATCCTCACCAGCTACCTAAAACACAAGCAGTCTGAGAGCACCAGAGTTTGATTAATATTTCCTTAATTCTCATTATTTTCTGTTTCGGAGGTCTCGGCTGTCCCGTGGGTTCATTAGTGCTGTAGTCGGAGGTGCGTATGGTAAACAGCGACCCCAGCCTCTGTACTCTACCCTCTGGGCAGACGGGCTCCGCTGAAGGACTGACGTGTTGAGAGGTGGCCCGTCTCCAGCAGACGCTCTCTCTCTCTCTGGATGGGAAGACGAGGCTGGTGCCTTTGGTGTTGTCATGACAGCTTCCTTTTATGAGGCTCAAACTCAGACAACAGAGGAAGTCATTCTGTCACTACGGCACAGGATAGGACTGAAACAATAGCACTGGAAAACACTGGCAACCTTTCTGTCTCTGTTTAATGTTGCTGGCTGCTATTAATTAGTTACTCATGGATGCATCTTCGTCATTTATTAGTTCAAATGTGGAAATTAGCTATTTGTTCGCATTCTTATTTTCCTCAATGGCAGTTGCTTGGCTGGCTAATGCAGCCCTCACATTATTTGACCTCGATGTCACCATTTTGTTTCATGTGTGTGTGTTTTTTAATTGGGTCAAACATTACATTCAGACACGTAAGTAAGTAGCCTATTTCTGTTTCTTAATTATACATGGTATCACATGTAAATATGACACAAACCGTGGAAGTTGAGTGTTTAGATTTTCGCCGTTCGCTAGAAACTTGCTTTCTTGATATTGATTATAAATACATTATCTGATGTTATTTATATTATAGATTAGTGTTTTGACCTTTCCAAATCATCATCTTCCAGCTTGACAAATCGGTAACTTTTCTTGCTCAATCGTAGTTATTGAAGGGCAGTAATGCTTTTAAGAGCCACTAGGGGAATAGCTACGAAAATATACTAATTTTATGAATTGTTTTATTAGTAATAAAATTGTATTTTCTTGGAATATATGTCTATTTTTAAATGATTATAAATAGAGCAAGATGGGTGAATAATGGGTGTATAACTTATAACTTAAGCTAAAACCCAGCTAAACTGAGTCCACAGACAGAATTTTAAAGATCTAGTAAAAGGAAAAATCAATTCATTTTTCATTTCATGCCGACTTCAGAATCTAAAATGTCGATAGCTGTATTATGCTTCATTTCCTTAAATTCAAAAGAAAAGCCCAAAGTGCACTTTGAGTAGCTCCTTAAATAAAACAAAAACATTCAAAATGGCGGACAGTTAAGAAAAATGCTGATTGTATTCAGGGCTTAAAAGTATCATTAATGTAATTTTTTGTTACTAAAATTAGATTTTACACTATAATACTATGTGTTTTTTATGAGATCATAGTGTCATTAGCTTAGCAACATGCTAATATCAAACTCCGATATAAATAAATGAGTCAAGTGCTATTGTTTACATTTTGCTTATTATGTTGCATTAGATTATAGTATGCAGTAAACAGCAGGAAAAACTGCTCAGTATACACATTGTAAAATATTTACATATTGTAAAATAACTGTATTTGCTGGTGTAAAATAAAAACACACAAAAAATGGTTTGCGTATCTATTAATTGAAGTGCTCCACCAAATATATTAACTAACACAGTGCCGGGAAACCTAAATATACTAGTTTAACCAAAGAAAACGGCTGGAAAGACGAAGTTGTCTTGATGTGCTGAACAAAGAAAGGGCGGGATGGCTGGATTCCTTCAGTCAGTGTGATCAGCAGTATGTACTGCTTTAGGCCTGTCTGTTTGAGGGCTGCTACAGGGAGCCCCGTCTTTCTCCCCTGTGCGCTGACGCTTGTGGCAAAGCCTGGGTTCATCCTCTCTTCTTCTCCAGCTCGCTCTGCCTCAGCCTCTTTTCACGCCCCGAGCAGCGCTATAGCAGCATTACTGCACAGAGAAGACTTGGAGAAAAGAGTCTGTTTTCCAAAGGTTTGCAAAACAACAGAGAAGCCTGTAAGTGTTGTCTGGACTGGTTGAAATTGTGCAGAATTTTGCAAAAAGCTAAACAAAATGCTATATTTTTGAGTCCTTACATCCATTTTTACAATAGACCCTTTTTGTAATCAATATAAAATTCTGTTTAGTGCCATAAATGTTAAGCTGATATAGTTATTCTGAGACCTAGAAAAAAACATAATAAAAAATAAGTAGCGAACAAGTTTTTATTTAAACTGTTTCATATTTAAGCATATTATATATTGGAAAAATGTTTGTCTGCTTAGTCCAAGTCTGTTGTTTCGAGAACATCAAGCAAACCATTTTGTTGACATATGAGAACAAAGCAATGAAACATGAAATAATATTACAGAAAAGACAGCTGTAGACCTGCACACGGTCAGTAAGTAGATAAAAATGATCATATTTGACAGCAAATGGTATAACTGATCATAACATAGAATGATATCTAAGGATTTTCGAGAATATTTGTCATCACTTTTTATACCACTTGACATGTTAGAGTCACAGTGCTGATATTGTCAAATAATTGTAATTAAGCTGAAATAAAATACAAATATGAAAAACGTCCAAGAGATTAATTTAGTAATTTGTTAAACAAAAATGACTGAAACTAAAACCGAAATTAAAAACAGATCAAAGGTCTATATATATATATATATATATATATATATATATATATATATATATATATATATATATATATATATATATACAAAAAGATAATAATAAAAATCACCAAAGTACCTACAATTACTAATACCTAAGCAAAAATTTTAACAAAAGTCTTACCACATGTAAGCACATTAAAATTGATTTAGAAAACATTTTACTTTACATCTTAAACGTTTTTATGTGTGATTCGTGTTTTATTCATTTTTCTGTTAAATAAATCAAGAATGATAACTGATCATCTACATTCAGTAGTGTGAAAGATGTACCGCATTCTGGCACACAAATTCTTGGTTAGTTTTCAGTTTGGTGTGTGCTGGTCATGTGGTGCAGTCAGTGGCACGAAGCCAACGGCGCTAATCATGATCGTCCGTGAAGTGGCTCTAATCATCTGCTCAGCTGCCACGACTCTCCGGCTTGTTTGTGCAAGCCAGTGACTGTGTACAGACAAGATATTTGTAATGGTAACTTCTTGAGAACTGTTTAAGGCAAACATTACGGGAGGTTGCATATTAATACAAGCTTCTTCACTATACAACAGACACTGTTCCTGAGTGAGTCAGGGTCAACGAGGGGAGGCTGGAAAAACACGTTTGCTTCTAGAGTCAGAGGTTAATCCAAAAAACATGGCCGCGGCGGTTTCTGTTTATTCAGTCCTTTTAAAATGGGTCTTGAATTTGAGAATAATTTTTGAACAGACAATGTAAGTAGAAAAAACGGTAATTTCACAGGTCATCCAGTGGAAGATATGTCATCGTATTAATTTAATATATCATGCTTTGCATAACATTTGTGACCACAAAACCAATCATGAGGGTAAATTTTTTGAAATTGAGATTTACACATCATCTGAAAGCTATATAAATGAGCTTTCCGTTGATGTCTGGTCTGTTGCGATAGAACAATATTTGGCCGAGATACAACTATTTGAAAATCTGGAATCTGAGGGTGCAGAAAAAAATCGAAATATTGAGAAAATCGCTTTTAAAGTTGTCCAAATTAAATTCTTAGCAATGCATATTATTAATCAAAAATTACATTTTGATATATTTACGGTAGGAAATGTACAAAACATCTTCTTGGAACATGATCTTTACTTAATATCCCAATGATTTTTGGCATAAAAGAAAAAAATGATCATTTTGCCCCATACAATGTATTGTTGGCTATTGCTACAAATATACCTGTGCTACTCACGACTGGTTTTGTGCTGCAGGGTCACATTTATGCTATGCTTAAAGGTGCTCTGAATCTTTCATATTTCATTTTGTAAAGAAAAACACAACCACAACTTGTTATAAGTCTCCTTGTGTTTCTGTATGTGTGAATTCTACCATCTGCCATTGAACCTCTAACCTGTGAATGCAGTCGGACTGGGCCAAAGGGTTTTTAATACACGATTGTCACGCTACCTTAATCCTGTCTCCTGAAGACGGGCCGTCACCAGTGTCCTTGTGAAGCCATGCGCTAGACTGCTTTAACCATTCGCACACACACGCAGCAATCCCGTCATGCAAAAGATGGAAATCAGCCCCACATCCACTCAAGCATGAACCAAATGTCAGCCGCAAGCCAGTGAGAGAGAAGAGTACTGCTATTAATTAGTCCTCAGAAGAAACATTAGGTTTTTACCTGTATGACACACAGTCTTGAAGATCTCCTTATCGCTGTTGATCTGCTGGAGTTCTTTACAGGATACAAAATATAGAGTGTAATATGCTTTTAAGGGATATATGTAGCCTATGGACTACATGCTCTCTTGTAAATTTAGGGAGTCCGTTCAGTTATAGAATTCGGTTGTCATTCTGGTTTCTAATCTAATTGTGTATGATTGTTACCACAATTACTACAAGCTACTAGAGTTTAGCTCCACACTGGACTAACAACTGAGTTCTGCTGCTGTGTGAAAGTACTGTAGCTGTCAAGTCAATGGTGTAGCTAGCTAATATGCAACACTATCTAACACAACAAATTTGTATCTATTTTAATTCTTACTGTACGAATTCGTTTGACTTCACTTGTGCGATTTTGTATGATTTCTCTAGACCCCAGTGACAGGTAGGTTTAGGGACAAGGTCAGGGGTAGGTCATTTACAAGAATTGGGCAACTTGTAAAATACGTTTAAAGGGGGGGGGTGAAATGCTCGTTTTCACTCAATATCCTGTTAATCTTGAGTACCTATAGAGTAGTACTGCATCCTTCATAACTCCAAAAAGTCTTTAGTTTTATTATATTCATAAGAGAAAGATAGTCTGTACCGATTTTTCCCAGAAAAACACGAGCCGCTGGAGGCGTGACGTGTGGGCGGAGCTAAAGAATCACGAGCGCCAGTAGGCTTTTGCGTTGAGAGCGTTTGGAAGCTGACATTACCGTGAGGAAAAAACCATCATCCAAAACAAACCATGGCTAACAGTCAGATTCAGCGTATATTTATGATCCAGAATCAGATCCAGAAGCTGAAACTGAACGAGAGCAGCAGCAGCAACGACTCGCTCCGAGCGGGGCTCGAACCCGGGTCTCCGATGGGAGGCGGATGCACTCAACAAGGAGGCAGAGATATTTTAAGCAGTTTTACTCACCGCCGGCGGTTCCAACACACGATCGTGACCCTTTTTCGTTGGGATTGCATCATCCTTAAGAAATAAACGATGTGCAAATCCGTCGTCAAACTGGGCTTTGTTTGTAAAACAAGCATCTTCGAAATACAGGGAACAAACAAAAACACTTGCACAACTCCGTTGATGCTCTGTAAAAATAAACTCCATCCACTGGTCCCTTAATACTGTTTTTTCTTTGGTAATCTGTGCAGGGTTGTCTTGCCCTGGCAACCAAAAACACACTTCTTTTGTGACATTTCGCGACGCTCTCGCTCTGATCAGTGAATGTCTGTTGTGCTCTCAGTGTTCTGCTATACGGGAGCGCGCGCTCTTCCGGGAGAAGTGCCCTTAGGACCCATATAAGGAAATTCTGCTCCATCTAACGTCACACAGAATGTTCAAAAGAATAGCATTTATATGACACACACACACACACACAGTAGCATAACATGTCTTTACTGTTACTTTTAATACATTCAAAGCCTACTTACCAAATAAAAGGATTAATTAATTTTTTTTTTTAATAATATACAAAAAATATATAACCGCTGTGTCGTCTACTCAGCAAGTCAGTGGGGCAAGATGTCAAAGTTTGAATCCAAAATAGCTTTTTTTCTTTCTTTTTTTTCAATGAGTTTTGAAAAAGTATCTGCTAATTCCTCACTACTTGCTCTATCACAACACTTTGAAAAGAACAAGGGGATTGGGCGGGAGGAATCCATGGCTGACAACACGTTTCCCGTGTGACACTTAACCTGTGGAGCTTTTGGATTCTCTCTGATCGTTCGGTGTTTGGTACATCTTAATTAACCCTAGGGCATAGTAGAGAGTTACAGCTTTGAAGAAGAAAATATCAGAGACATCAAGAGGTGAGATAAGAAAAGGAGGAGACAAAAAAAAATATCTTTACCACAAGCAGTTGTGTTATCGCACATCGCTCACTGTATTCTTGACTTGTTTGATTCGGCTGAGGAAGGTGCGCTCGGTACGTTTGAAACACAACGTTGCAAGGGAAAGCACAACGGTTTGCCAAAGTAATGACCAAAAGTTGTTCCAATATGCTTTGATGCAGACATCCAGTTACCAGTTTTTGGAATCCCATTTTGCTCTATTTCCATTGGACTTCCTCAAAATGCATCGCTGTACATCAAACCCGCTGTCAGAGCTTTGTTAGCGCCCTTAAATGTAGCCTGGACAGACTGACCCCGTTTGTGTCGCTCTCAGCAATGGAAATGTGTGTCAAAATATGGTTCCTTCCCTACAGCAATCACACAAAATATGCGAGAAGTATTTGACTGCTTCTTCTTCTTTGAAGACGTTTGCAGACGTGGTGCTCTTTTCCCTCACCTGAAAAACACAAAGCAAACTTTCTTTCTCAGAGAAGGGTGCGCAGAACTGCACTGCTGACAATCTACACATCAACTAGAAGTTGTGTGTTAAAGGGATAGTTCACCCAAAAATGACAATTCTGTCATCATTCACTCCCCTCATGTTGGTCCAACACTGAGAAGATTTTTACAACTGAGAACCTAAGCAACTGCAAAAATTCAATGCCCTACACTGGCACTGGCAACCACCTACAGCACCTTAATATTGTAATGGAGATTTCTTTTTCCTTTTTTCAGTAAATAAACATCTAATGATGACCTTTAGAGACGCATAAGATGGCAGGTTGAGTGTTTGGGGGAGAACTCTGCTTCATCCGTGATCTCTAGTTGGGATGGGAGTTCTTATGAGAGCACAACACACCTGCGGGTGAAGTCTGGAGGAGGACTGATCAAAGCTCTGCCCTGGGATACTCACACTGATCCTG
Organism: Carassius gibelio; assembly: GCF_023724105.1. Lineage (NCBI taxonomy): Eukaryota > Metazoa > Chordata > Actinopteri > Cypriniformes > Cyprinidae > Carassius > Carassius gibelio. Next base: position 15,489,010 of record NC_068420.1, on the reverse strand, counting down.
AACCAGCACATTTCAAAATGGCTACCAGCACTTCGTTCTCTGGAGAACCCAGAGGAAATGGAGAGAAATGGGTTTAAACACATGTTTTCCTTCTGCTCTTTTCAGAAAACTGTCAGGAGGAGACAGCAGAAAGTGTTTTCTTGGGAAAACTCTTCTGGATGTTTCATAAGACGGAAATCGGAGTAAAATTGCGCTTTCATGATGGATGAATAAAGGTAATCACCAAAGATGTCACCAAAACATCGCCTTGCCCATATCATAGAAAATTAACACAAATAAGCCAAATAAAATTGATCAGAGCTGGAGTTGAAGCTGTGTCATCAAGCCCCCTGCTTTTTTAACTTTTCATAGCACAATTTTTCATGTTATTATTTACCTCACAGCTGGCTCGTTTGGTTAATAGCTTGTAACTCATTATCAGATACTTTTTGGGAAAATTACTTCTGGAACTATGGGCACACTTGGTTTCCTCCCCCGACTTCCTGTTTCAATAGGAAGCATGTAAACACTGGAAAGTATATGTGTTTGTGTTGGAATTTTGTTGTGGTCTTAAATCTCATTTACCTTTCTTGCTTCATAATTAATCAACAAACCCACACAAGGGGTAAAATATGGGGAAAAAACAGAAGCATCACCAGTTTTGTTTTCCTGTCCCGAAGCGGTATGCACAGCTAAACTACTTTATCTGTCAGCACTGCAAATACAAACTACAACAGGGAATTTAAAAGGGATGTTAATTAACACTCTTTGTAAATAATAACATGCAGCATGATATACCCACACAAAAAGAGGACAAAAAAAACACGCTCACAAACGCCTGAGGTTTTCTACCTCTTCTAATAAGACATATATTCACTCCGCACCTCAACTCGCTAATGTAGTTAGTGCAAAGATGTCATTCTGAACATTTTAGCTCACATACTCTGGTCTGGAGTGCCACGAATGCAGACTTTTGTTCTAAAATTCAGCAATCTCAGAAATATCACAAATATAAACCCATATCTACACTACCATTGACATAAGTATGATTTGTAACATTATAAATGTCTGTACAATTTAAGTATTAAATCTATTTTTCACAACTTAATGACTTTAAACTTGGTAGAATGGTAGTGTATTTAAAGATAATTGAATATAATGTAGTATATAATAGTTTATATGTAATATAAATAAAAAGAGAACAGTAGTCTTATAAGAAAAGCTTTGTTTGAATGCAATTATTCATGAATATGAAATCGCTGGCTTATTATCAGCACTCATGTACTAGTGAATCTCATTTTGTTCTCTCTCATCTTGAGCTTCTGTAACAATGCTAATGCAAGTCATGGGCATTTTAAAATTTTCATTTCGCTTGATGTACTGTGATCCCCATGTTTAATCCTGGCCTACGCTAAGGTCTGTTCTATTTCTTCTTTTTTTGGTATATGCTAACTGTTCCATCCTTTTTGAAGGGTTAGTTTTTTAAGTATTGCTGGGCGATGGAAGAGAGATATCAGGAGGGGGCAGGCAGGATAAAAAGGCCAAGCATGCTAATTACATTAAACAGATACCTTAAGAAGGTCCTTCATTATAAACATGTTTTAAGAGGACCAGAGCTCCGTGGGCATGTATGGGACACTGGGAAATCAAGAAGAGATGCTTTGAAATTCAGATCCTAACAGCTTGGCTGATAATAATGACAGCATGGCTGTTCACCTTCCTTTTTGATTGTCTTTTTTTATTCCTTTTTATTTCTCTAATTATGAATAAGTATAAATACTTCATTCGTGTGCCAGAGAAGTTGAGCAGTATCAGTTTCATGTTGGGGGGCCTGAAAAAAAAGTGAACGAATAATTACATAATTTGTATCTGCTCTGTTGTCTTTTGTGAAAACATGCTTAAATTTTGTTCTAGAGACTTACTTTGTAGGCACGCAAATTAAAGATAATGAATCGTTTTGTCTTACCTCAGTGTTTTTTTTTTTTTTTTTTTTTTTTTTGTCCGTTGTGAAAATAACACAATTTCGCCACCTACTGGCATAATGTAACTTACAGAAAGGGTCACATGAATGAATCAGTAAATAAATCTTAATTAATCGTTTTGATGAGTGATTTCAAAAGAGCATATTTCGTCTAATCTCTTTTTTTCCAGTTGTAAAAATGACACAATAATAACACCACCTACTGGCGTAACAATTAGAGCGCAAACAATATACAGTTTTTGGTGATTTTATCGGCAGGTATGAGCCTGTGGCAGATATATCGCTATCGGCGAATATGCCGCTGATATTAATTATTTAATTTTTTTACAGGTGTAATCAAGTAGTTTGTCCAGCAGAGCATGCTCCATTGTTTGCTACTGGCGACCAGATGAAACGCTTTAAAGGCAGGGTTAGCAATTTTTTTTCTGTCGGGGATTTGTTGTGTTGTGCCGTGCCGCATTTATTGTAGACTATATATATATATATATATATATATATATATATATATATATATATATATATATATATATATATATATATATATATATATATATATATATATAGTGTACTGTAGACAGCATCACTGATTATAATGAGTTCTATAGTATTTTTCCACACCGCTCACGTCCGGTGTAGACATGCTGTAACATTGGTTTTGCTTTGTTTCATTGAATTAATCATTGAAATGTACAGAAATACAGAAATGTATATTTATATAATTTAATATAGTTAATCAGTATCACGCAAATGTAATATTGATTTTATACAGCAGTTCAATAAACAAGAATTTAATATAAGACACTTCAGTTTTAGACACAATATTTACTGTTTTTGCTCTATTTTGCCAACAACTAGAATTCCAATTTGTGTCTGCAGGGCTCCAGACTAACTTTTTACACTAGGAGCACAGTGGCCCCCAACTGAAAATTTTAGGGGCACAACCAGAAAATTTAGGGGCGCACACCGTAAATCAACATGCTAACCAAATCTACTAATTTCCACTGTATTACTAATAAATACTTTAATAATAGATGCAGAAATTACAATGTGCCGTTTCAAATTCAGTGTCACATTTTATTCTGCACTTTTGAAGATGCAACAAGGTAAACTGACAGCACCATCCCTGTCATGACAGTACAAATAGTAAACAAAATTCCATACACTCAGAATAAAAAATGTGCATAGTAAAAAAGTTTGTGTGCATGCTTTATCGTTGTTGTATGTTTCGTTAAGTTTTAAGCCATTCTTCCTTTGAAGGTCGAGCTGGCTTTTGTATTTGGTGAAAAGTAGTTCTAATAATTATAGTACCTCAGCCATCTGAATTCTTACAGCCAGTCTTCTCGAAAATGGTGAGTGTGGACCAGGGCCGGCCCTGACCAATTTGCAAGATTTTACCTGGCGCCTCATGCATATATATATATATATATATATATATATATATATATATATATATATATATATATATATATATATACACACACACACACACACACATTACAGCAGAACTGTTTCCAACACTCATAATAAATCATCATATTAGAATGATTTCTAAAGGATCATGTGATAGACTGGATGTCACATGTGACACTGAAGAATGGAGTAATGATGCTGAAAATTCAGCTTTGCATCACAGAAATAAATGATAATTTAAAGTATAATAAATTGAAAACAAATTATTTTAAGTTGTAATAATATAACACAATATTACATTTTTTCTGTATTTTTGATCAAATAAATGCAGGCTTGATGAGCAGAAGAAACTTCTTTCAAAAACATTAAAAATAGTAATGTTTCCAAACTTTTGGCCAGTACTGTATCCCCCCAAAACTGCACAACTGTAGAGTAAAAAAACAAAAAAAAAACAAAACAAAAAGTGATAATAAAAAATGCGTCTTAAAACTGATTGTACAAAATCACAGTCTGGGGACTCAGATCTCAGAACAACTGCTAACATTAAGTTTAAGGTAAAAATAACTGCCATGAAATTATAGTATCTTCTTACTCCTATGCAATAAATTGCTATTTCACTACATCTCTTTACCTCTGTCTTTATCCTCTTCTCTTCTTTTTGGCACTGTATCTATCGCAGACTATGCTCATTTATAATGTGTCATGTAAATTCGGCCTTCCGTCACAATCAGGAAACTTTCACCGTGTCTAGAACTGGCGCGAGCTGCCAGGCCCGTTTCTACGAGCTGTGTGTTAACAAAAGCAGTGCTGTATACATTGGATGCGGCGTCGGGCACGCTACACAACAAATTACCAACAACTGATCGTGCGCGCACTCTGTTTCTGACACACTTCAAGCACTCGATGGGCGGGGGAAGATTGAAGAGCCGGTGTTCTGTCGATTTGTCCTACGCTGTCAGATTTTCCTACCTCCCACCAAAACAGTGGGTAGTACAATTCCACAACGAAAATTCTACTGTAAAGTTATGGTTTATTAACGTCTACACCTACCACAACCCTAATCATACCCTTACAGTACTGCAAATGCAGTAATTATGTGTTATATTCGCGGTTGTAGGTAAAAGGGATACAGTTACAGGAAACCAACAATAAATATTATTTTCTACCAATTAGATTGCGTTTTTATTAAAGTCTACACCTACCCCAGCCCTAAACCTACCCTTACAGTAATGCAGATACATTAAATATCGTTGTTTAGCATGAGACAAAGGACGCGATATTGATGTGCGCGTGCGAAGTAAACCCGGGTAGGAAAATCTGACGGGGTAGGATAAAATGTCAGGACACCGGATTTTTTTTTTTTTTTTTTGCTTTATTTGGAAGTGTTTTGAATTAATGGTTTTTAAATAGTAGCCTATTATAAAAAAAAATATGTAAAAAAAAAAAAAAAAATTTCACTCGTTCACTCATTCTGGCGCCCCTATGGATGAGTGGCGCCCTTAGCATTTGCCTATATCACGGGCCGGCCCTGGTGCGGACTTTTTTAGCAACACCAACCTCTGACTCTGAATCATCATCTGACGGTGACACTAGGCTCTGGCACTGGTACACTAGCCGCAGGTCGGAAGAACGAATCAATAGTTCGCTTGCTCATAGCTCAGACGCACGCACATATCAGGTTGTGATGATATTTGTCTCGGTTTCCTTCCCACAGATGTTTACGCCCGCTCAATTATCTCTAGGCCCCTCCCCCTCCACACATTTTAGCCACTTACAGTGGCCATTCCCTATTCTTCTCACACGCATTTGCCGCCTCACAGACAGGCATCACTCAATGAGACGCGAGTGTGTGCAAGTGTGTGTGTGTGTTTGCGTGCGTGCGTGTGCAAATCTACTGGTCGCACATGTGCGACTGGATGTAAAATTCAGTCGCACACTCTCAAAATTTGGTCGCAAAATGCGACCATTTGGTCGCAGTCTGGAGCCCTGGTCTGTGAGCAACATGATGGCGTTTTGTTCCTGAATGAATCAACTGTTTGAATGATTCGGGTTCAATCGCAACAGCTTACTTATTACAAGTGACTTGCTGCCACCTACTGGCAGTTGTCATTTCACATTTAAAATATCTTTGCTATATCAGTATTCAACATTTTATGTTTAAAATGTCAAAACCAGGCACGTGCAGGGGGGGGGGGGGGGTGTTGGGTGCTTGAGCACCTGCCCCTTTGCCCCTTGGTGCCCAAAGTGCCCTTTTGTCAAAGCAAACTTTTCTCAATTTTTTTTTGTCATAACGTACCCTTTTGTGAATGCCTGTCCATGCCCAATCTAAATTTTAGTAAAATTTCTGAATAATAATTTAGCCGTCAGTAAGATGACCCACATGATGACCTTTCACCTGACGATGACCGGGAAGATTCGTCACACCGTGCGCGCATTTTTTAATTGCTAGAGGATATTTTCAACACCGCGGAAGCTGGTAAGTGGTGTTTCATTCTCAGCGAAGTGATTTTTATTTTTATTTACTTATTATTATTTTACAAGAACGACGTGATGTGAGAACATGCAGATATGTTGCAGTGTGTAGCTGTAGTGTAGAAGTAACGTTAACGTGCTGTTTGAGGGAGGATCGTTTCACAGGCATCGAGGGCAGAGGGGATTAAGGGGAGGGCAGAAAGGAATTAAAATATAATTATATTTTAAATGTGACACAAATATATATTTTTTCTACAATAGCAACAGTGTTTACGACAGCAAGACCACTTTAGCCTGTAAACTTAATAATATCTCTCTGGAAATAAATTTACAAATATCAATGTCAGTATAAAATGAATAATATACCTGACCTGCCATCAAAGTGCAGTGTCAAGGAGATGAATAACACATGTAGCCTGTCATTTGTTAACATTGCAAAGGTGTTCAATTTTAGACAACAAGAACTACTACAGTAATAATAATATTAATCACTATATTCCAGTGTATCAGTTGTTTCATGTTTTGTATCAACATTTAAGGTGGACTTATTGATTAGGTGCAAGAGTAGTACTGATGGTTAAAATAATAGGTTAATGCTGAAATAGTAAATTGAGCTTTGTTCCTAGATGGACAGAGAGTGGAAAGTAATAGATCAGATGAGGAGATGGAGATAGAGGAAGAAAAGAGGAAAATGTAAGTGACAGAAAGAGAGCAGGGAACAGCAAGCCAGAAGAGGCTGGGGTAACACTTTAGAATAAGGTTCCATTAGTTAATGTTAGTTAACTAGTTTCGTTAACATGAACTAAGCAAGAACAATCCTTCTACAGCATTTATAATTCTTAGTTCATGTTAATTTCAACATTTACTAATGCATTATTTAAATCAAAAGTTGTGCTTGTTAACATTAGTTAATGCACTGGGAATTACCATGAACTAACAATGAATAACTGTATTTTCATTAACTAACATTAACGAAGATGAATAAATACAGTAATAAATGTATTATTCATTGTTTGTTCATGTTAATTAATACATTAACTAACATTAACTAATGGAACCTTATTCTAAAGTGTTACCGAGGCTGGTGAGAAAGAGGAAAATGTAGAGGCAAGTGTTTTCTATAGGTTTTACTACAACAGCTGCTCTTAATTATTCTGTGGAACAGAGAAGAAAAAGGCATCAGGTTGGGACAATTTAAGACATTTCAGTTTCTAATCCCAGAGCTATTATTAGGTAGATTATTAGGAGCTATTAGGAGTATTATTAGGAGCTATTATTTTTTTTACTTTTAAACTTAAAATTGTCTCTTCTAATCTGTTTCTTTTTCAAAAGTGCATCACAGCATTTGCTGCCGTATCAATACAAAATCATCCATATCGACACGTGAATCAACAAGGAATGCATCACAATGTATTGCTGTATTGATATTTTGAACCGCGCTATTTAAACCTTGTTCAGTGTGCCCATTTTATACATTGAGCACCTGCCCCTCCAAAGGTATCTGCACGGCCCTGATCAAAACAGTATTAATGCATTTATAACTGCAGGTTTAAAACAGTAATGTCCTGCATTAAACAGTGTGTAAATCCCTAAAATACAGCTTCTGTGTTTTCTCTGCATTGCAAAGATTAATTTTGTCAGTACTGATTTAATTTTCTTGGTAACAGTCCAAATGACTGATTCAGTTTAAGAATTTGACTTAAAAGATGATTCACACTTTTAGAAAAAAAAATGCCCAGAAAAGGTAAAAATCCATTTAAACTTATTGGAAAAGATCACTGCTGGGAACTGACCACTACACAGAATATGCAGAATATCAAAAACGTCAGAAGTCAGCTATCCACGGTAGTTCTTAAGATACAAGTGCAATAACACACTCAGCAAAATATCGTCTAGTTATCGTTATCGAAACATCCCAGAAAATATTGAGATTTATTACATGGCTCTGTGGAATACTTGATTCTGATTGGGTATGTTATTCCTCAATAACAACCGGTAAAAGCTGATAACACAGGCTCATCCGTGTAACTGTAGTCGGCGCTGTACTCTATTAGGTACCGTTTTTTTGTTTCGTTTTTTTTTTTGGTGGAAGCTTTGCGTTTGTTTAACGAATGTATTATTAAAACTTGATTCAAAATTGTGTACAATTATGTAATTATACAATTGTTTAATTAAAAGTGACGCAATAATAATGCCACCTACTGGCGTAACAATGTAACTTACAAAAGGTTACTGAATTAATCATTGAATATATCTTGATGAATCGTTTTGCTGATTCAAAAGAGCACATTTCGTCTGATCTCTTTTTTTTGTTAGTTGACGTAATAATAACGCCACATACTGGTGTAACAATGTAACTTACAGAAAGAGCCACTGAATTAACCAGTGAATGCATGAATGCATGAATGAATGAATGAATTCAAAAGAACTGTCACTAAGATAAAAAATATCTAACTAAAAACTAAATAAAAGAAAAAAACACTGGAATATAATTTCTCACCAAAGTTTGATTTGACTATCTGGGTACGCAATGCACCTTTTAACCATGAAAATGTGCATACAAGAAAGAAAAAATCTGCAACTCTCATCAATGCCTAATCTACTTGTCTGTCAGATGGTGGGGCTATTTTTAGGGGCAAGACTCTTTTTTTTTCAGTCCAGTATTTTGGTTACCATGTTTCACCTTTATTTCCCTGAAATTTTATTAAGAAATAATTAAAAGTGTCCAGTAAAGCTTGTAGTTGCAGCCTCTTTGGCTAGTGCTCAAGTGTCACGATGGTTATTAATTCCAGTGCTGAAATGTGTATTTCTGCCAAGGCCTTGAGTCCATTAAACTATAAAAATAAATATATGCTTACATTTCATTTCAAAGCACTCTGCAAAGGCAAGAACTTGACATGTGAAGAACTTAACTCTAGGAAAGGAAGCAGATCATTAAAAGCAGGGGAAAGATTAAAACAAGATCTAAAAGCATGAGGATACGCCCGCCGTTGGCTACTCAGCTATTCAAAAAAACCTCCTCAGACCTCTGCTCTCCTTTTCTATTTGAACACTTCTCAGTGGCTCAACACTGGGCCTCGTGCTGTGGAGTTTTGTTTTGAATAATCAATCAAAAAGAGCTGTGCGACAGCATCGTGTTCTTTCATGCACAAGCGAAGCACAGATGAATGAGGAACGCTGCATTTCACTACGACGTTTCACCATCTGTCCCTCCCGTGGTCCTCCTCTGAAGTCCTCATGGCATCAAAAACTGCCATGTTTGGGGCCAATTATACATAAAAATGCAAATACTTCAGGGAGCTGCCCAAAGCCGGTGTAAAGTATGTAGTGGTAATTACCTGATGTGGAGTCGTAGAGTTAGCATCCCTTCAAGTGTGGAGAGGCATTTGACAGGTTTGACCAAAGAAAGGGTGGTAGTCTGTTAACACACGTTCTCTCATGGATAATAGAACAAAGTGCTCATTTTAATTATGAACAAAATGACTGTAAGATGACGGCCGTCACTCATGCTTGGGCCCTCCCTATGCATATGCAAAATACAAGCGCGCCTTTTGGTCTTCAAACCTTCCATCTTTGTGTCTCGGAGGCACAACGGACTATTAGGTGTCTACAAAGATGCTCTGGTTTATGCGGCACATTGGTTTGACCGATGTCTTGGCTTGTCTCTTTTCTAGATATATTTTAAGCCAGTAATCACTGTCAAAGACATCAAGGCGTTCATGAATTTATCATAAATAATTCTGTGCAAAATAAATAAATACGATGCAGAACACTGTGATGCCGTTATACAATTGTTAATGCTGTTTACTCCTACTATTTATTTTCGCAGCGACTTTTAATTCAAAACAAACCAGAGATATTTTTACTTCCAAAACAACACCTTTAGGGTTCGTTGTTTGAGTGCGCGTCACTTGCACAACAACGCTATTTCAAGTCAGCCTTAAATAATACGGCACAGCGAGCATCACAGCTACTTTTGAAGATGGGTTGTGTTTTTAGATAGGAAACTAAACAGAATAATGATAAATAAATATATTGGTTAACGCATCATAATGCGATTATGTGCACACGGAAACGTACAGTGATTACCGAGACCCGTCGATCGTAGTAGTGGGTTGTTGATCCTTCATTACTTTGATAGCAAATGTTGGGTTTACTTCAAATGAAGTCAGAAGTTTCGTTCTTTTTTTTTTTTTCTCTCAAGTGTTTTTTGTACAGACTGTATTTACAGCCTTTTTGAAGTTTGCAGAGGTGTAGCAAGAAAAAGATTTGGCTTTTCATCAGGGATGGGTTTCGTTCTCCACAGACAGTCAGACAGGCCGAATAAATCCGTACACTTTTGAATCGAAAATGTCTGATATGAAAGTTTCACTTTTAAATTATGTAAAAAGCCTCCTGCTACATGCCAGCTGGGAGTACCTGCTACACGTTCTTTAGTTCCTGTATCCCATTAATGAGATGTCTCAGGATATGGTTGCTCGGCCTACAATGCCTTTGGTGGAGTTCTGCGGGGACGGAAAACGGGGAATTCAACTTCTATCCCTATTGCCAATCAAGTCGTTCACCCTCCTGCAGTCACGGGTCCCTTGTCAAATCGAATTGGCTTTTATCAATGTTGACCACTTTGGCTTGCATATCTTAAGAGATTCACCTTTGGAGCGAGTCTTCTCCCAGTTCTTTGCTGGCAGGGGTCAATATGTGGGCCACCGCTGTATCCTGAGATTAAACCAAAAGCAATATGCTCTGAAGGTATGTGTTCTTCACAGTATAAATCTGAACCTCTAGAGGTGCGAACCCTTTTTTGATCAACCTGCTAATAAGACAATGTTTCACAGAAGGCCAGTGTATAATGATTTATACTAAGTAAAGCACAATCAACAGCTAAATTAATAACAGGATTTACTGTACCAGAATACATTTAAAAATACAATTCGACTTTTACGTTTTCAGTAGAAAAAATGAGCCATGCATGTTTGCTATATGCAGTTGCTAGTGTGTTCTTGGTGCTAGAGTTTTTTGCTGCATGGGGTGTTCTGAGTAGTTGCTAGGTGATTTTCGGGTGTTATGCAAACAGTAAAGAGTTAAGTACATTTTCTTTACAACAACAGAACACTGAATATAATGCAATATCTTGAATATAATTGTATTCTGTCTTACTGCTCTGGCAGATTGTGTCACTTAAAATCTAAAAAGGTCTGAAAAATACTGTTAAACAAACAAATTGAAGTAACTAAAACTCATGAAGTCTTTTTGGCGGTGAAATTACACAGACAATTCTAGACGTTATTTTGCATAATTATTAATCTTCCATTCTTTTTTGTAAAATTGTCATTAACATTTACATTTTAATTACATCTCTTAAAAAGTCTTAAAATAGAGCCCAATTTTTTTGTAACGTGAATAAATGGATGCAGTCTTCCCCCTCCCAGCACCAGACATTGAAATGTTTTTGGGTTAAATCAAGTCAACCTTTCTTCATTTAACCCAAAATAGATGTTGAAAACTGGGTTTTGTTTGGTCTGTCTTATTTGGTACAAATTATTTAACACAAAAACACTGTTTCAGACCACATATAGACCTGATATAGCCATAAACATAATTCGAGCAAGTTACGTACATCACCACACAACCTGCACATCCCAGCATATATTCAGAAAAGTGGGCCATAGTTAAGGAAAGTTCACCCACTCAGCAAGGGTCATTTATTTGCTATCTTTACGACATGCAAAACACAGTGTTTGGCTGGTTTTCTCTCTGCACTGCTTTGTTTCACACCCTTCCCAGCTGTATTCCGCTCTGACAGGGCCTCCTGGTATCACCATTCGCCGTGGTAAATGGATAACCATTTATAATTCATAGGGCTGCTGGTCCCCAAGTTAATTTTGCCCCAGGCTCTGTTTATTTCTGCTTTGTACTTTGTTTAAAGTCAGTTGTTGACAACTCTTGAGCATGTCAAACTATCACCGCTAATAATTGCTTAAGGAGATGGAACTTTCGCAAATGTTGGTTCCAGCACAGAAATACATTCTCCTCAGCCCATCGTGAACTCTCTCTGATGAATTTTTGATTCTGTTCCTTCTCATTCTTAACAAAGATTCCTCTGTAATTCAAAGCAATAGCTCTGAGTGAAAGAATAAAAAAGAATAATGTAGCATTATCCTCAGAACGCGGCGCCTTTTTAATGTGCGGTAGGAAATTTGTCAAGCGTGGCTCTTTTCACTGCATCTCTATCTCTCATTCGTGCATTCTCTCTCTCTCTCTCTTTCTCTCTCTCTGCTTTTTGTTATTGACCAAAGAGATGAGGCAGGTGGATCTAATATGCAGTCAGGCTGTTATGAACGCAGCCTACGGCGGTACCTATTTCTGTGGGTCAATGTCGCTTCTCTTCTGATCGCGACAGTCGCTGTGCGGGCCCAGTTGCTTGATTAGTCCCAATTAGACAGCCTGTCACTTTCCCCCGGTGCGCGGGACCAGAGACCCACCCCGTCCTCGACGCTTCCCGTCTGAATCGGACGTGCGCTGCTCTGATTGCTGTAGGCTCGGGGGATTATTTTGAATGCAAGGAGAAAACAAAAGAAGCAAGAAGACGCGGCAAAGACTTGACAATATGATCTCTCGCATACTTCCGAGACGGCTGTGAAAAGAGCGTATCATTTCTCTCCGTGAAAATCTCCTCGGGGTTCATCCTTCCTCCCACAAACAGTGCCTCCCCACGTCACCTTGTCTCCCTGAGCGCTCAGAAATATAGCGGGTATATTGTCGTTCGGCAAAACTATAATTGTTTAGGAAGGCTGAGCTCGTGATAGCTATGAATAATTGATCACGTCGTCTAATTTCTAATCATTAGACCGCTTTTTAATACTTATCAGATTGTTGACATTAAGAACAGGCGAAATAGGGCAGCTTGAAAAGCGCGGGAAATGAGCCACGGTGACGGTGTTGTCAACACATGTTTACTCAATAAGGGAGGAGTTTGTTTAGGTTTTTCATCATTGTTTTATTTTCAAATCTACTTATCTTCGTTCCTTTATATACGTGTGTTGACTTTATAATGAAGTTTTCGAGCACTAGCTTTTTTTTATTTCGCTCCGCTCGCTCTGAATAGCAGACTCAAAGCGCATTGTTTTCTGTGACTAGCTGAGGTTAGCTTTTATGTTGCTATCTGCAAGGAAGCAAACAGTAGCGCGAGAGCAGAAACAAGTCGCGGAGTCTTTATATTTAATTCTATTAAATATTCATGAGGATTTCATTGTGTGTGATATGTCAAAGGGTGTTTGTCTATTAGCACGAAGAGGCAAATCTTTAAAACAACATAAAGTTTGGGAGTTTCAAGTGAATGCGCAGTACAGCAAGCCTACTAAACAGCATTTGGTCCTTGAAAAGTGTGTTTTGTTGAAGAAAACAGGCCTGTAGATAAGACTTAAAAACCTGTCCGCATTTATCGATTCTCTGTAATCAGAGTTTTAGCATGTGAAGATTTTAGTAGAAGTTAAGTTTCTACTAAAAGGCAGCCTTGGTAACTATCCACTTCGCTGCAGTATTTTCTGGAGGGGAATCTCTGTCAGGCCTTTTATGGCAGGAAAGGCTGCCCCGTGTGCCCCCCTCTCAACTGCCCTTGGGTATAGTCACGCATGTACAGGACGGTGGGTTTTGGTGCAAATAATTGCCATCTCCCATACTGCCAAACTCGCGCACTCTGTGATTAAATGAAAAAAAAAAAAAACGCATAGAACCCAACTCATACCTCGGAGGCAAAACAACATACTCCTTGGAGACAGAGTCGTTGTACCCCTCTTCATGTGCTTCATGATTTAGGGAGGCCCAAGATGTGAAAACATGGCTTACCTCATTTTAAGCTTATTAATTCTGCTGTGGGTTATCAGAAGTTTCAAATCGTTATATTTATGTTAATTTATGTTAATATTTATGTTATTTATAATAAATAGAAAACTGTACAATCAACAAAATATACATATATGCAGTTCTGAGAGGTAACCGATTACACATAATCTGGATTTAATAATCAGATTCCAAAAATGAAGTACTTGTTATTAGAGTACGCTACATTTTAAAATACAGTTACTTTTTGTGGATTACGATTACATATTATTCACACAATGGCAGCTCATTATTCATAATTTATAGATCTCCCCTAATTCTTTTTTGCCTTTCTAAAATTCCTAACGTGTCATGCCATTTATCTTGGAGTATATTCACAGTGTTGTGTAAATTTGAATTTAAGGAGAGAAAAAAAGGCATCTCTCAAGCAGTTAGACCATGAATGAAACTAAAACAAATTATGCAGGTTACTAGCTGTGAAAGACTATTTCATCATCATATCCAGTGGCCTTCAGTAACTGTTAATTCTGAAAGTCTAGACAAAAATACCTGCACAATTGCTTTGAACCTGCAAGACTTTGGGTGTGTACTCTCGTTTTTTAATCAGCTTTTAATATTTCAGTGTACTTAAAACAAAAATGTTTGACCTTAGACATTTTAACAGAACCTGCTGGAAGGATTATTATCATTCGAATAGCTGGAGAAAGCACAAACACAAACATCCTATTAGACTGTGAATTACTGGCTATGTTAATGTATGTAAGTGAAACATCACACTGTTGACAATTAATATGTCATGCTGCTCGCGCTCCCCTCTGCAGTCGCCCGTGCTATTAGTGGATTAACACCTGCAGTCTATACCATGACCATAATCTGGACATGGGTTAATTAAGCATTTACATACAAACACTCAGCAATCTTTTGTCCTCTGTAATTTAGACCATCTATATGCTTTCTTCAAAATATGGCATGTGTTTATCTCAGACATACTAATTGGCACCACGCTGACTCGCTGAAGTGTATTGTGGAAAGTATGAGGAGGGCAGCTTGATCCACACTCTGTTGTTTACAAGCACAGGACAAGATAACTAAGGTCAAAAACATAGCCTACTTTACACAAGTACGCAAATGCATTGGCCAGTGTACTTGCTTCTCTGTAGCAGTAGCAAACCTCTGGGGGGTGCTAATGTTAACTTCAAATCTCAGTCTTGTTTAGGTAGCTACCCAAACAGTAAAACAGCGTGATTTGCTGCTTAACTAGCATGGTAGGATGCAACGTTGGGGGAATTAACTAGCTGGTCGTGGCTGTTAACTAGCAGTGATGTGGTCTCACCTCCATTGTTTGAACGACATTAAAATGTGTTGCTACAATGACGTGAGATGGAGTAGAGTAATTGCTTCAACTAATTAATCGATTCAAGATCAGAAATTAAAATTACTGCATGTATTTAAATGAAAAATATTTATTGTACTGCATGTTAGTGTGCTTATTGTGCCTAAAAGATATGGAAGTCCACGTCATGATAACAAGAAACTTTGGTTCAAACCACAGGATGAGAGCTGAAGTTCTAATCAAAGAAGTTTCTGAAGCTGTTTGCGAATGTTTGTTGGTTTCAGGAAATGCAGAATAATTGCACCGTTAGCAACAATGGAACTTTACAACAATAGTTATCTAAGGCTGCTGCTTTCTGGAATTTTTTCGTAATTATGACTTTTTTTTTCACCTCCTTTTATTTACAAGTGCAGGACAAGATATCTTAGGCATAAACTGTACTTAAAGTATGCAAACATCTTATTATGTCATCTTTTTATTTCATCTTTTTTATCTCATTATTGTGATTTACCAAAGCCATTTTTTTTTATGTGGCGGATGTCTTCCATAATTTGTAGACCAAAAATTTTAATTGCTATATTAAACCTGATGGCATGGTTTTTGGTGATTGAGCCATGACACTGACTGAAATATTTTAAGATGAATGCTGTGTGCTTCCTGCCATTTCACATAGCTTTTTTGGGGTTTTTTTTTGCACAACATGCCAAACCAGCATCAGTTCACATGAGACATGCAGAGACGACTCAAACTAGCACTTCTAAATGAAATCTTTTTTTTTCTTTCTATGCCAAAATGCCTCAGAGTATACTGGTGGAAATGAAATTACGTTTATTGTTTTCCTATAGTTCCTCAGTCTACTGAGAGTGCAGGAAGTGGGGGTTTGGCCAATGGCAAAGACAGAAAAATCTTTCATCTTTTTTCTCCACTGACTCGCAAATTCTGATGTGGAAATGAAATTCTGATCAAACATGGCATAAAAACAATCACTGGGAGAGCTATATGTGATGTGATGATGATGTGTAGGGTTTTATATTGGAGCACATCAGATAAATATCCTGTTGAATTGTTATGGTAAACTTGTTTTGCTGTTCATATACCATCCACCAGGTGGACAAACAATGCAAAAAAAAAAGAAAAAAAAAAAAAGCAGGTGCACACAAGAATGGCTCCTGAGCGATTTAGGTGTTTCGTTATTGGATGTGTTTTGTTGTTGTAATTTACCCCTGACATTTTGAAGGGAGTGTAACCCAGATCCCAAATCCGATACCTAAATCAGTCTATGTTCGCGCAAATCATTCATGATCCAGCTTCACCTACAGAAGTGAGTATACATTATTTTTATGAAACTTTGCAAATCGCCTTTCCTAATAATGTGCTAGTTAGCAAGTTCTTTGCCGAATGTAGCTAAAGTGTACACAGTCTCATGAGAACTACTCATCACCCTACAGAAGATAGGGGCGGGGTGAGCAGAGCTCATTAGCATTTAAAGGGACATGCACCAAAATGGGACGTTGTGAACAGAGCTGTTGTTTACCAGGTAAAAGGGTGTTGTTTTACACTACAATTGAGAATTTTTAACCAAAGTATGTTATAGACATTTCATTAAGACCCTTAGGAATCATATCATCAACAAAGGAACTCAATCAAAACATTTTTTTTTTAACCAAATGCTTAAATAATTGAACGTCCCATGCAGCAATGTTGAGGGTGAACAGGTGTGGGTGGGCAGGGACAGAGACATATTTGAAGAATTGATTAATTTCCCACATTGTTTGATGAGGCGTGTCTCATTAATGCATCTAAGATGGTGCTCTGAGGCGATGCAGATCATTCAACTGGGACCAAAAGCACCTCTAGGTATTTTGGACGAACACCATTTTAGACACACACACACTCACACACAGCCAGCACTCCCAGAAGTCTTTCATATCTATGCCAAGCATTGGAGCCTAGGGTGAGATTCTCATTCTCTCCAAACTCTGAAGGGCTCTTATTGTGTACTAACAGCGGTGTCTGTCCCTCAAACATGTGGCATCAGTAAACAACATGTTTAAGCCTAAAACAATGTGCGTCCCTGATGACTCAAATTATTTATGAAATCAAACAGAATCCGGCTGTCGGCCATTTGGGACTTTCTTTCCAGTCCCTTTTCACATACTTGTGGATCTTATTTTCTTCTTCACTTTGTGTTGTCTTGTGCTCTCAAAATCCAAAAATGTGACAGAAGCATGTCAGTCTGTGGCTGTCTATTTGTCAAAAATGCAAATGTATATTAAGGTCCTCTCACACTGCGTCTGATGTGTTTATCAGTTAATCCATTGCGGAAAAAAATTGTAAAACAAAACAAAATGGAGTCATCTCTATTTTTGGAAAAAGAAAAAGAAAGAGGAACTATCGTGTCCATCCAAACTTGAGATTTCGTAGAGAGGAGCTGCAGGAATATCTCAAGCAACTGAAAGTTTACTTCAGGATGTCAGTGGCTCAGTTTGATACTTTGCTAGAACTTTGCTTTAAAATTTGTTTTGTCATACAGTGACGTCATTTATTTCCGTTCGCTTATACGGTGGCTCTGAATTGTCAAAACACATCTCAAAATGTTTGCTGCAGATGCAAACAATGCTGAAAACCGGATCCAACTTATTTTAAAATAATGGATAAAAGTTTCGGAGACAGTATTTATTTTCTAACGTGCAAAAATTTGACGCAAATTTTGGACTCAAGTGTACAAGGACCTTTAGTCTGCATGTGTTCTGGGTGGTTGTTAGGGTGCACCTGGTGTATGTTAAAGTCACATGGTCATTTTCTTATGTACTATAACCTCCAAGAAACACTTCATACATTGCCGCTTTCATGTACAAAGGGTTTTCCTTGCCATTAATGCTTGGATACCCCCTTATTTACACTGCACACATTTGCAATGCATTACGACTCCAACACGGTCACTGTAGTCAATACTTGTGTTTATACCAGTTGTGCCGCGGGATGTTTTAGAAGCGTCCCAGAAGAAACTCTCCATGCTGCTTCACTAAAGATACATGCATATGCCTTTTTCGATTAAAAAATAGTGGCTAGTTCGACGACTGCAATATACATAAACCTACCAACATCCGTCACCATTTCTTATCACAAGAGGAAAAAATTTAATTTTAGCTTCATAAGATCGGTTAATGGAAACCCAGTCAATTTGCAATTCGTTTTTACAAAACATCGCAAAAGTTTTGCGTAGATCTGTAACGGAAAACCGGCTACAGTCTCAAGTGAATATAACCCACCCCAACTCTCTATGATATTTTGATCCCTAGAAATATTTGGAGATAATAGAAGTCAAGCCATGCATTTTGAGGTCTCCTTCACATAGGCATGATTTTTACTCAAAAGTTTTGTTGCGAAAATATAAGTATGACAGATTGCAACAGTCTTAGCCAACACCACTTAATATCGCAAATGTAGTTCAGGTAAATCACCACATTAAGTCATACACCTATTCAGATTGACAGGTCAGAGCAACAAATGAAGGGAGTCATCTGCTTTGTAGGTTGGTAAACATCTAATTGGAACATGTGTATCTCTTTCAAGTGTTTCTACTGAGACTCTGAGAGGCTTTTTGCCTCAGAGTGGCTTGTGCAGACTGCTCCAAGTTTAAAAGGCTGAATAATTTAACCTGTGGGACTGCTGGACTTACTGCTCCCCACACATTTCAGAGTTCGCAAGGCTTGTCAGTGAAGCATGCTGGCTCCCAGGGCATTCGCCTGCAGTTAGCAGCTGCTACAGATGGTACACTAGCTCACTTTGTCATAGAGCTTCACAGCATTATGGCATCACAGGGCAATTAACAAGTCCCCCTTTCCAAGGATGGAGAACAGTGATTTGGCAGCAGAAAAGAAAATGAGAGAGGAGAAAATCATGCATTGGGGGCATCTTCACTTTTGAGTTGACCTCGATGTAACCTTAAGCATGCTATCTGTCTGCCTAAGTTTTAAGTCAAGCTATCATAGGTGCTAGAAGGTGCAAACTCTTCAGTAGATGACTCATAGCTTTCATTTATCTGAGACAGCACAACCTCGCTGCCTGTATTTTCTTCAGGGTTTTTTTTCTAGGTCAAGTTGAAACTGAGATTTCAAGAAAGATGGTTAATTTTCACATAGCCAGACTGTTGATTGTCGAAATAAAGTCTCGTCTAGTTTGTAAATGGTTTGAAAACTAATAAATTGTCACATAACCTACAACATATGTATGGCTTTCCTAAAAAAGAAAACTTGCTTGGTAGCGCACCTGGTACAACACTGCAAGTCATGTATTTCCATACCTTAGTTTAACATACAATGATGCATGGTTTCAAACGAATACACTGTCATGTTTGCATCACATAACCTGCTCCATATGCATGGTTTTTACTCGTAAGTTCACCTGGTACAGCATTGTACTTGTAATGCCAAACACTCGAGTACAGTGAAAAATACGTTTCAATAATGACTTATAAAAGCAAGCTAAGATGGCATGTTTGCGTCAACAAATACATTTTTATCACACATTTGTTTTCATGAACAAATATTACTTACATTTAAGGTTGAGTTTAGTGTAGATGTTACGTCATTTTAAAACATGGGCAATAATAACCAACTTCATGAAAATATTTTTGTGTCTAAAAGTAAAATTTTCTGATTACATTCAATTTGAGGTATGAGAAGGGCTACCTGGTCTCATGGCACAATGGACCTGGGTGCACTTTTTATCGAGAAGCGAAATACGTACCAATAAGTACACATCACTGCAGTTTCCTAAATAAATTAACAGAGGCAGTAAAACTCTGACACCATTTATTCCTTTTCACACAAATTTACAGTTTCGATTAATAAAGCGTAAGTTTCACACAATTACTTAAAGAATATCTTTTTATGGCTTCAAAACAATATTAATATGCTGGGAAATTAGGAAACTGATTAGCATCACACATCCAGCTTCATATCTATGGGTTTTGATAGTCATTAGGTTTGTTTGGTAGCTCAAGGAGTAATGCGACGTACTTGAGAAGTAAAAAGTTTTATGATCTTACTTCAGCAGAAGTGTTCTTGAAATCATTAAAGTTAGTTGCACTGTGTCGTTCCAACTCTGCTAATGCGTTAGCATTACTAGCAGTGCTTTTTCTTGAAGCTCAACTGAATTCATTTTATTATGATAGTTTCTGCTTTATATGCTTTATTTTATAGTGTAATATAGCTGATAAATGCATAAATAAAAGAGCATGAGGTTCTAGCTTTGCTAATATAGAGCTTGGTAAAACCTACATTGTGTTGGCTTCCATAAATGTCTCTTCATAGAGATTAAGTGCATTCAGTTAATAATTTCCTATGTTTTAAACAGTTTGGAAATTAAAAATGGTCTATTTTCCTACAGTGACAGCACTT
The DNA here is from genome assembly GCF_023724105.1 of Carassius gibelio. Classification (NCBI taxonomy): domain Eukaryota; kingdom Metazoa; phylum Chordata; class Actinopteri; order Cypriniformes; family Cyprinidae; genus Carassius; species Carassius gibelio. The sequence goes on along the minus strand of NC_068420.1, from coordinate 15,468,591 downwards.
AAACAAATCACACAGCAATTGGTAGCGTTTGGAAAGCAAGAGGGAGCTATGACAAAAGAAGATTAATAGGATTTAAAGACATATAATTTGGGTTGTTTATCCATGTTTATCCACCGTGTCTATCAGTTGTAGGAAGATGAGAAGGAGTGGGAAACTCCCCAGAGAGACCACATGATGGGGTAGCGGTACACTGACTAATTCATCTTCCTCCTCAGCCTGGAATACAGGTTAGACATACCCCCACATAAAAAAAAATGCCAGGCCTCTTGTAAATATGATAGCAAATACAAACTCACTAAATGAAATGCATGTAAATATGCATTATATTGAGAACCTGAGACCTGAGTTTTCCCAATTGTTGAAGAAAAACATCCTGGTTTGCTTGTCTCCCAGCTGGATCAAACGGGTCTGTAGGCTGGTTTTAGTGGAGTTTCAGGTTCTTCTCAGTTAGCCAGACTAGAAAACCAATTAACCAGCTAAAACCACCAAACTAACCAGCTAAAACCACCAGACTTTTCAAATCAGCTGAGTAAGTTGAAACCCTAGAAACTGACCCAGGCTCATTGAAAAAGCGTGCACGTTGCAACATTTCTGCAAAATGATATTAGATTGTTTCTTGAATGTTTTGCAGCACATTCAAATAGAAATGTCAATTGAATGGCACTAAAAGCATATTGTGGTTTATCCAAAACAGATGAATGTGAATCTGGCAATGTTTTATATTATTGGTTGTGTTGTGTATCTTGGCAATTTAGGGATGAAATGTCTTGTGAGAGCCGCTGAATGGTTATCGCTCTGTCTTGTGTGAAAATAATGTCCCACCTGCACTAAACCCAACCCTTAGTTTAACCGTGAGATAAATATGCACTTGCTGAAGAAACCATGCCATAGCTTGCTTCTACAAGTTTTTGAGCTGCTGTATTGTGATTGATTTTTTTTTTTTTACACAACTAATATCTGAGAGCACTTTTTATTGCAAGTTCGCAGCTTTACCAGGTGTGCTACCGAGCAAATTTACTACATCAGAAAAGCCATACGTATGGAGCTGGTTATGTGATGCAAATAACAAAATGTCTTATTTTAGAAATCATGCTTTATGGTAAAATACAAAGTCATTTCGAGGTCATAGTATTGTGTGAAAATGAATTAAAGTTATTGGTCTTTTGCTCCCCTTACTGATTTTTGTCATTATTATTATTTATATTACCTTTTATTTCTTAATAGATTGCCAAAAAGGATCTCGAGCTTCTAGCTGGAACCTTTATTAATAAAACAGAGTCATACAAAGTCCATAAATCACAGAAAGAAGATGAATATGGGAGCAGGACTAAATTAAATGGTATTTAGCCCTGTGCAAAGAATAGTCATATATCTGCAAAGCAGACATGTAACTTAGAGGCACCAGCTTCCCAGAAGTCTTTGGGCTCTGTACTACAAGAGGTCAAAAACCTTGATGATCTGCCTTAATACAAGGCCAAACGGCATAATAGTGGAAAAACTCATCATATTATGCACCTTATGTTTTTTTTTTTTTCACCTGATCCGCGTGAATGGAGATATGAGACAGTATTCCTTTAGGATGTGAGGGGGTGGTTCAGTAAAAGGGCCTCTAAGCTGCTGTCACACTTCGCTTAATTATGATTAACGATGTACCTAGGAAGATATTCTCTCTCCGGTGAGTTTAAATTCTTCAATTCTTGTTGGGAGGGGATGCGTTGTTTCAGCCCGGTGCTTTTGTTATGTAAAAGCTTGCAAATAAATGTGGGAATGTGCCGAGCAGCCCTTCTGAAAGCATTCTGGTCATTTCCCTGATTAATTAATTAATCAATCAAGCGAAACTGACAATGTACTCAGTGGGTTTGGAAAATACATTCAGGTCAACCAGTCATGTGAAGTGAGTAACTGCATCGACAATAAATAATACAGGGATTAATTAATAAAATTGACTGCATTTGTGTGACTTCTTGCACATCTTAAGAAATGCATGTTTTTTCAAAACGATTAAGCCAGTGGCTTCATAAAGCCTGTGACTTCTGTAGTGTGAATTTGAGCCTTACAATAAGGCGAAAGGGGGTCGTTTCACTCTCCCCCTAAAGCCAGATTGTTATAAATGCTGTTTATGATCTTGCCATGACAGCTGTGAAGGGCAGAGATGGCAGAGGATGCAGTCAGGGCTTATTTCCTCTCGGTCTGCATGCATTATGGGATTGTTAATGACTGCGCATTATAATGGAGAGGCTCGGCGCTGGGACTCAGTGTGATCAGTATAACTGACTGTTCAGTGGATTGTGTTTACATATGCACTCAGTGAAAATAATGTGCATCAATGCAGCTGTAATATAATACTGATTAGCATAGTGCTCATTGTTGTGCATGCTAAACCTATGTATTTTCTTAGCAACTGTTTTGAAATCAAAATTATATTTCTACTAAACATTTTTGTCTAATTTAAACACTCTTGTTTATCTAATGGTAACAATTTACAGCAAGAAATGAAAAGTAAACTAGTGATGAACATGTAATAATTTTATAGCATTTATTCATTTATATAATTTATTATAATATTTTAACAATTAAAAATAATTTATAATTTAACAGTAAGATAATTAAATATTGATATGAATGTTAAATATTAAATGTATTGAATAATACTGTTTATGGATGATATATAACTTTATGAACATTTACTTTGATAGTTTGTTTTTATTACATAGTGTTATTATTATTATTATTATTATTATTATTATTATTATTATTATTATTATTATTATTATTATATCCAGTGTTAAAGATTTACCAAACATTGCGAAATTTAAAATTAGTTAACACAGTAGTTAAATAACAATGAACAATAATTGTACAGCATTTATTAATTAAATGTATTTATATTTAATAATAAATAATAATTATTTGAATTCAATATTAACCAAAGTAATGAATTTTTTATATATTTATTGTATTAAAAATAACCTTTTAAATATATACTTTTAGAATGTATTTATATTACAGAAATATCATTATACTTTTTTTCATTTGGAATATTTAATTTATTCATTAGAGCTTATTTTGATATTATTATTCAAATATTTATCATTTAATATTAACAAAATGTATTTATAAAACATTATCAAATGTTATCTTATTACTATATACTTGTATATTATAAATCATGTTCAATCAATTTTATTATTGTAAACATTTTTTATATTTTATATAACAAAAATGCTCTATAGAATTTTTGCCATTTTAGATTTTTTTAAGTAATATACACAATTTGTTTTAGAATTATAAAAAGTAATGTTAAACTGCACAATCTCTGTTAGCTCATGAAGAACTTTTAAATAAACAATACACTACATGCTTCAAATGTTTAACAAATAAATAAATGTGCATCGAAATATTGTGCCATGTATAGTAAAAAAACAACACAAATGTGCACAAATAGTACCACATATGCTCTTTTTAAACACAGTTCTGTTCATTGCAAAATAGGAATATTTTTGATCACAAAACCGAATAGTCTCTGCAATCCTCGCCCTTCAATGGAAAACCTCCTGCAACACTGACGGTTACAGCATGACTGACAGAATGAGAGGCCTTTATAAGTTCAGACAGTTTCTCCTCGGAGGTGAACAATACTGCCGGAGGAGCCCTGCTGTCAAGACATCCTCGTCCTTCCCCTCTCCCCTCTGCCATATGCTTTATAGCCAACAATAAAATTTTTTAGTGCTAAATAAATTGGGATGGCTTTGAATTGCCAGTCCTATATATGTCAACGAAGACATACTGTTATTTTTTAGCAACCGCGGGCCCATAGTTTATCATAACGCAAGCAGCGTGACTGCAGACCGGTACACATCATTGGCTTTCCTTGCTTAGTTAGATGCTGAAGGTCAGAGTTCCTTAGGCTTTTATGGCTGTTTAACTTTGGAGAATTATCACATGTGAAGAGACGTGATGATTTACTGCTCGGCTGGATGGAGACCAGGGCGGGTTTAGAGGCTCCCGGACTGGAAATGCAACTATATTCACATCGACAGAAGCCGTCATTAGTTGGTATTAATATTTAATAGGTTTATCTATCAAATGCTTGGGCTGTTTTTGCAACCAAATAAGTCAAAAACTCCCCCTATTGCAACTTTTGGGCCTGACACACTTTATTTTACACACCTCTAGTTATATAAAAAGCCCTCTTGATGGAGCTCGAGTAGGTATTTAAATCTATAAAAATGTTCTGCTGAAAATAGCAAGGTGACATTGAACCGCCATTTTGCTAATTGGGATTTTGCTGATTGGGCATATTTTGTGCTGATGGGCATCGCCTGGCTCTATTTTTGTACGCCGATCGTCCTGAGGCCTGTCAAACTTCTGCTGGAAATATAGAAACATGATGTACCAAGGGGAAACGTCTTAGTAAGCAACCTATATGCGAATATAGCGATTCTGTAGGCATGATTACAAAGCGTTTGCGGAGTTATTCCCCAAATATCCCATTTTGCTGATCATAAAGGAAGTTTTACAAGGTGTATGAGCTACCAACTGAATAAATACATCACAGGGACTCGAGCCAAACAGAACGTAATTGAAGAAAAACATGATTTAGTTATGGAAATGTTCAATTGGTTCGGTGCCAGGAAAGTAAGTCTTTTAAGAAGCCTCCCACAGAACTCTCTCTTGTCGGCATAATCAACACAATCTGCATAATTTACATTAGTTGCTTAGAAATGCGATGCTCTATCTGAGTGAAAAAGTAAAGAAGTTTGTTTTTTCATGTTTGTGCCTATTAGCCACAAATTAATTAATCCACTCTCCCAGAACCCAATTAGGCCACTAGCTATATTAATACATAACAGTTTTCCCAGTATGGAAATGAAGTACATGGGGAAGTGCTATTATTTTCACAAACATCTCCATATTTATGGCGGTGGATGCAAACAGGCTGGCGCGTGGGGTTTATTTCTTTGACTTTCTTCGTTTTTAGCGACACTTTTATTTGGAGAAGACGACACAATGGCTACGAGTTCTCCATTCAGCCACAAGGGGGAGATTTGCTCTCTTTTTTTTTTTACCAGAGTTTCAGTATCCCTGGCTTACCTCATACTTCAAAAATGCCTGAAATATATTCCAAAACGCCCTCCGAAATTATCAGGGAAGAGACTGTGGTCTTTGAAGGATGATATCAAACAGACTGAACTCCGAGAGGAAGTTAAACTTAGCTGGATCCTTTTCTCCTCCGGCTTAGCTCTCTCTCCTTTCCACTCATCCGCATTTTTCTCTCCATCCATCATGATGTTTTAAAATACTCCAGCTCTTTCTTTTGGGAATTGTTTGTTTTGTTGTTTGTAAACATGACGGAAGAGATGTGCCTTTCTAAAGCCGTATGTTAAAGAGGCGCCCCCAAGAAGAAAACACACAAGGTTTCCATGGCGCCCATTGATATGCTAATGACCTCATTTGAATATTTTTAAGAGGATCAGGTCAGATTACGCCGAAGTTTGACAGAGATAATTCGACGGCTTGTGTAACAGCTTTGTTCGCGAGGACGATCATTCATGGCACCTCAACGGCCCCTATATTTAATTAAGTTTACTTTAAGAAATGGAGTCTTATGAGAGTCCCCAGAATTGGGTGCACAAAGAGGAACGGATGGATGTAATCTTAGCAACACTGCGCAAAGAGATCACAATGCTAATCTGTTTTAGTTTAGCCTTAAATCTTTAGACGTAAATGGATTAAAAGCATGTTTGTATTCCCAAATAATGGCGTTTGCGATCTTGTGTCGATTACTAGACGGGCCGCTCGATAAGCGTACAGTTTTCGATTGTTTCATGCTCATATTCGCTCTCCAACTTGCATTATGTGCAAACAAGGCATGGAGACCCCCTAGTATCCGGGACAAGCCGAGAGCGATTAAATATTTATGCCTGAGCCTCTAGAGGCCCGCTATTAGTTGTGAGATGTTTTACTTTCTCCGACTGCCACAGGACTCTGGCGGCCATTAACAGGGGTGACACAGACCCCTGGGTCAAACATTTTGAGGCGACAAAAGGCCCTGATGGAATCACTCAGCGAGACCCAAATTACTTCTGTGTCATTGCTGAACAATATTTCCCTCCGAAAGCATTCCTCCCTCTGCTAATGCCGTGACCCTTCCCGCTGCATATGCAAATGATTATTTGTATATTGCACTAGGGGATGGAGATAGCGAAGGGCTTGACGGACAATGTTGCCATCGATGTCGGGCCCGACGGGGAAGGGCCGCTATGCCTCCCCCTGTTTTGTTGCGCTTTGTGGGGCGTGTTGATTAAAACAGGTTGTAAATGAAGACAGGGAGTTGGGGACAAATGTGTTAGGGTGGAGCACTGAAGTTGGGAATCCAAACATACAAGACCTCACAGAGTTTGTGGGCAGCCGTGCTGGAAACCATACACAAATGATGAGAAGTATTTGAATTGCAATTGCAAAGTAGTTTTGAAAGCAGTTTTTTGGTCAAGGGAAAGAGTTTTATGTCAGTTCTGTAGCTACAGAAAAGTAAGTAAGTAAACAGTAAATTTTTTCGTAACGTGTAAAAACTCATCTTCCAAACAAACGGAGAGTCCCGCCCCCAAACTCACACCATTGGTTCTGCTGCTTCGTTGTATAGCAATATTTACAGTATATTTTTTTAAAAATGAAATTTGTATATAATTTTAGGAAGAGAGCGAGTTAAAAAATTAAATGCTAAATTTAAAACTAGTATACCTACTACAGAATAATTAAACAAAAAACTCTATAAATTGTGTTATAAAAAGTAAAGAAAGAATTAAAAAACTAAACTTAAATTTAACTAATATATATATATATATATATATATATATATATATATATATATATATATATATATAGTTAGTTAGTTAGTTAGTTTTCAATTTTAATAAAATACTTCCGAAATGTTATTTTAGGGCCAGGGACTTTGAAAAAGTGTAATCTTTTATGATACACCAAATTACCAAAAACCAAATTATTTTGTGGCCATTTTACTTCAGTCTCGTAAGTTTTGGATTCAAGAATATGTTTAGTTTCAGTTCAGTTTTTACCAAATTTTAATCTTCAATAATGATAGCATCGATAGTTCACCACAAAAAGTTTTGTTTCTAATCCGCTTCAATAACTAGCTATATCACATGATCACAACAGGATTCCCTTCGAGCCAAATTCGTAATGTCAATACGCATCTTGACTTCATCTTTTCTCCGATTCATCTGATTCGGACATCTCTCAGCATGAATGCTCCTCCCATTTCATCCTTTGACTGAATATTTTAAAAACAGCAGCTTAACCGCAGGATGCTGAGGAGTGAGGAAGGCCTGAGCACAATCGAACGAACAGCAAACAGTGTCCAAAAAGAGGCTAAAGCCCAGAACATGCACGAAGGCTTGAAATCCCCTCTCAAACCTAAGTGGGTGGTCCTTTCACTGTAGGGTTGCTGAGTAGACGGCAGGCATTGGGAGGGAGGGCCGAGACGCCTCGCTCTTCAAACCCACTGCTCACCAAGGCAGCTCATGCAGCCACAGAATGATATTCACGCTAGGCTGGTTTTATTCTGAGCCCGAGCTCTGGCACCGGCCGATGAAATGACAGCCAGAGTTTGAGCCCCCTGAGGATTAAAAATGATTCAAGAGAGAAGGACTCGCGAAAAAGAACGATTCACTGAGGAAAGGAGCGTTTTCAGGGATTTGCTTTGAAGCACAAACTAAACGTGCAACAGCAGACTGCTTGATAAACTGACGTGAATGGGATATAATGCCCATAAATCTGCTGAAAAAAAAAAAAAAGGGCACGAATCAAATAAAAATGCAGCGATACACAGCCATCTTTTGTGTATTCCACCAAAATATTCCTATTCCCATCATCCTGGATCCATTATAAGGCTGTATCATGGATGAGTAACCCGGTATAAGACAGATTTACAACACACTGTCACACTCAGCAGACCTTGCCATGACAAATAAAAGTATTTAAAAGAAGAAGGCAGAAAAGAGGTGAGAGAAGATTGACAGCTCACAGCTCTGTGCCAATGTGAGCACAGCTCGGCTTTGCAACGCAAGACGTGAGGCGAGGTTGAAGTTCAAACAAATCTTGATCTTCTGCCGCAGTGAGAAGGAAAAAACTGACTTTCCTAAGACACAAAGATGTATTTTGCCAATGCAACTCTTGCACTTTATAACACCTGCTGTCTCCAAGAGCAATTATGGGAAAAATTGTTTTTTTTTATTTTATTTTTATTTTTTATTAGTTTGTGTCGGTCTAAGATCAGTAACACTTTATCATATTGAGGGCAATGTTTACTGGAGCACAATGTCCTTTCTGGACCATTAGTGCCACTAGACATAATGTTTTCTAACTGGTTTGTTATTGGTCAAAGATCATCAAAATGTACTTCAGTAAGATCTTTAAAACTAATTCCAGACCATTAGCATTACAAAATATGTTTTCAAACAGGTTTCCCGCCATCTGCTAGTGCTTAGTCCAAACAGAGAGTCCCGCCCCAGACTCATGCCATTATTTGAGCCAATGCTGATTTGTCGACTCAGTATTTTATCCGATTGTTTTAAGTTTTGGGGAAATAAACATATAGATGTGTTCTTTTTTGATTGTATATTAAGCAGGAATTGAGGATATTTGGAAGTTAAATTAATTAGAAAAATAATTTTACATTTTCGGACCAATAGCATTACAAAATATGACAATTTTCAAAAAGTTCCAACCAGATAGTCCCGCTCCAAACTCAAGCCATTGTTTGTACTTCGTCAGTGCAAAAATTTTATATTTTGTCAGATTATTTTAATGTTTTGGGGAAATAAACTTATAAATGCTTCTCCTTTAAGAAAAAAACATCAAACGTTGGTCAAACGTTTTTACCTAAATGAGAGCTTTGTTTAAATTTTATTTAAAAATTTTTTTATTATTTAAAAATAATTTCAGGACCATTGGTGTCACCAAACATGACGATTTCCCAATTATTTGAGAAAACCAGTAGCTCCGTCCTAAACTCATGCCACTGGCTGACGCTGCTTAGTCTGTTCAATATTATGATATTATGTCAGGTTATTTAAAGTTTTGGGGGAAATAAACCCAGAAAAGTTTAATTTAGTTATATTAAAGCTTTTATCAGATTATTAAACTTTTTGAGGGCATAAAACTATAAATGTTTTACTTTTAGTTGTCTTTTTATTAAGATGGGATAGAAGTTACTATTTTAAAAAAAGTTACACACTTCCCCCTTTAAGAAAAAACGTCAACATAGTTTAATTTACAGTTAAAGTTTTGGTCAAATGTCATTAACACTTTGCCACAATGGGAGCTTAGATTTAACCTAATTGCTAACTGCAGGTACAATGTAGCGACTGGTGTGCCAAACCTCGATAGCCGTTTTATTTAGAGAACAGCTCAAGACCCCTTCAAATCGCCACAGTGTTAGAATGAAGGAATAATGGGCGTCCAGCACCTACCAGCAAAGCACATTAGAACTGTTTAAGTTGTCCCCCACAAAGTCACACATTTCAATTATTTCAAAGCGCTCGCCAATTAAAAGCTGCAAACGCGCCTTTTGAATGCAAACTAACACAATTAAAAGTGTTTCAGGAGTGTATTTGAGGAATCAGTTCTGAATTAGTTCTCTGAATACACAAGCCCCCCTCCGTTCTCATCTCCCGGGCCTTTCACTCTCTAAGAAGGACAGAAGCGGAGAGCTCTTTTTGAAGTCCGAGGAGGTTCCTTTCTTTCGGCTTTCCCTCTCTTTTCCCTCGCCCTATCCTTCAGAGGGAGAGAAGATTGACTCAGCCTTATCTGCTACTTGTACATTTGAATGTGTGGTGAGAGGAGATGATCCCGGTCGCCTGATAATGGCCCAGGTGCAAAGACACTGGCCGTGGCTAACTTGTTCTCGGCGGGGGCCGTATATCACAGAGGGGCAGCCCACCCTTTGAAGATGCATGCCTGCTTTCAGGAGCTGATTTGTGGCCTGAGAGGCCAGCGCTTTACAGCCCCGCCAGAGAAGAGCTCAAAAGAGTGAGCGGCCCCCCTCACTGGGACACGGTGTTGCTCGAGAGCCCTTCTTCGGTCGGTCGCCATCCTGGTTGTGATTAGTTGTAATGGGGCAAAGAATAGAGTGAAACTTCCCAGGGTGAACGTTCAGGTTTGCTTGCCACTTTCTTCCCATTTCTAGACATGCACTTGCCCCGTGATGCAACCACTGGGTTTGTTTGCGGAAGTCATCGGCGGGGCCAAGAGAGGTGACTTTGTTTGACTTTGGTGACCCGGGTGACAAAACAACAGAGCCCTCTCTCTCTTTTTCTCTCCCACTTTGCTCCAGTGATTTATTTGTCCTCTGCAGTGCCACTTAATGAAGCTAAAGAAAAGAAATTAGCAGAATGTTGCACTGGCCCCATTGACGGCGTCATTAAAGCGGCCCGGTACAGGCTTACCCGTACTGGCTCCTGCATTCCTCTGTTTGTTATTGAGATGGTTATTTACACTGGGCAGACACAGAGCTAGCTGCAGAACGGACAGGAGGCAGAGCAGCACCATACTTACTTGGCAGTGTGACAACTGGAAAGTCTTGTGTGGAAAGTTTTAGCTTGCACTGGAGGCACTTTATGAAAATGTTTAATAGTTCTTGCATAGTAACCATAGTTTAATGGCAGAATTTGTAGTAAGACCAGACTAAAATAATGTAAACAAAGGATATGATGATGGCTTCAGTATAGCAGATAATGGGATTTGTTAGAAAAGTTAGTCATAGTAATAACAATATTAGCTTTTTATTATTTTCAGTTTATACAGTATTCATATATAAATATTGGATGTTTCTGTGTGTGTGTGTGTGTGTGTGTGTGTGTGTGTGTGTTTGTATAAATATATTTATATTTATTTATTTTTGTTTGGATATATATTTAGATTAGTAAATTAATATAAATTCTTGTTAATGTAAGGGTGGTTTTTTATTATTATTATTTATTTATTAATTAATTTATTTATTTATTTAATTATTTTATTTTATATATATATGAATAATAAGAATAATAAGAAGAATCAATCAATCAATAAATAAATCTTAAAAAAGCAAAGAAAGGCTGGTCCCATGCCTCAATATATCCGTACAGCTCTGTAATAAATATTTTTAATTTAAATAATAATAATAATAATAAAAACAACGGCTGGTCACATCTCTTGATTTTACATAGTACTTTAAATATTTTGAGTGCATTATTTTGTATTATTTTTGTTGTATAGTTTAACAAACCAGCAAATCAACATTAACAAACAAATGAAAACATATATTATTATGGTATGGGGTATAAAATAAAGATAATACAGGAATATAGCTGCTATATCAGTGTCATAAAATATGGAAATATTTCTAAATTATTATTTTGTTTTTAAATGCATTTGTTAATATTTACGTATTTAATTTGATATGACTTAATGCTTGAATTTGTTGAATAAAGTCTAAATCTATATAAAAAAGTCTGATATTTTACCATAGTTACTACACTACAGTAAAACCATGGTAAATTTCCAAAAGGTGGGAAATGCAAAATACTCAGCACATTAGAAACGGTATATACAAAAGTTAATATTTGATACTGTAGCCTCAGCAACCTTCAACCTTGTTACATTACAGCTGTCAGATTCTAGATCAGCATTAATGGTCAGTTTCAACCACAACCCAAGCAGCCAACATACTTTACATGAAAATGAGTTGTCTTTGAAGAACACTGTGACCGACCAGTCATCCAGTCGATCCAATTCTAAACCAGCGCTGTGAGTTGTGCTTCACCCTGAGGTGATGCTCTGAACTGAATGTGCAGAAACTTGTATTTATGTAAATGACATGAAGAAGGGTGGGAAGTGTGGCCCCTTTGACTTTTAAAGATCTGATTACTATCACTATCACAAGTTGGGAAACAGGGTGAAAAGGAAGCCAAAATGAGAATCCACCAACTCCGGGTGAGTTATTCATGCATTAATACGGATGAGGTCCGCACAAAGTTAATTGCTCCCGGAAATGCATATCTCCTTTTAATGGTTTATTAAAAAAGATACGCCTTTTCTTAATTTCATCACATTTCATCATTCGACGCATTTGCAAATTAATTAAAACGACCTACATTCTTTTTACGATTGGGCAAAGAAAACGCTCCTTGGAGAACTTAGTGACTTTAGGATTGCGTTGGCAGCGGATCATCGCCGCTGACTTCGGGAATGTGCCATTTCTTGTTTATTAAAGCTTCATTAGCATCTACATGTGTAAACAGATACTGTAACTAACCCACATTACCTGGAGGCTCATGGTCATGTGGAGAAAATAAAAAATTCAAGAATGCAAAATGTGTTTTATGTGTGTGCATGGATCTGTTATTTTCAGTGCTATTTTTACCAGTTGTTCTTAGAATAACTCAAAAGGTCGCAATGACTTTAATATGCACTCGGAACTTTAGATGTAATCTTAAAAATAGCTTCAACCAAACTACCGTTCTCTTGACTTCACTTAAAAGGGAGGATTCCAATACAACAGTCAATGCATGTTGAGTTGACCCAAATTCTAAAAGGTTCAAATATATTAGTTGACAGCATTTGTGGCATAAAGTTGCTAACAACATGAAGTCATTTAGACTCGTTCCTTGAGAAAGGCCAAATTGGAGGTTACAGTGCAATGGAAGTGAATGGGACCCATATAAAAGCACCTGCAATACTATCATGTTAACATGCATTCTTCATATCTTATTAGACACTATTAGGATGTGCTATTATATCAATTAATATTTTGATGTTTATTGGGGTAGAAACTAATTTTCATTCAGAAATTCGCTAGTAAATTTTAACCGAAAATTGCAAAGAAACGGCAAATGTTTTAGAGTGTGTTTCATGTATTACAGTGCATTGGCCTCCTTTGTAAGTGCATTACTTTAACTCAGATTACTGCTTTTTTTTTTAAGGAAATAAATTGGACTGGAAATCAAAAATTTTGCTGAATGAGTTTAACTATTCCTTTAGCTTCAAAACATTCCAGAGCTCAGTTGTCCATTCCAAGACTATCAGTTTTCCCAGAGGAACTGGTTTCTGTGTATTACACATGCCGCTGATCCAAGGCCAGCCACTGACTTCCTCAGAATCTGAATTAATTATTCGCTTCGCATGGGAAGCAGGTTGAGATCTTTAGAAGTCTGGTCTTTCTTCCCAAACTGCCCCATGGACTTGCAGATGGTTTCGGTGAGTGGCTCTTTCCCGTGGAGAGTAATCTCACCGGGGACTGTGGCGCAGCACTGGGCCGCACCAATGCAGTCTCCATTCGCAGACGTTTCAAAACAGCCGAGGGGGAGGTTGGTGACTTAACATAAATTAGACCACCAGGGAATGTAGAGATCTTGCTCTGAAGAAGGGTAATATTGAGAGAGAAAACAACACTCAGAAAGCTTTCGGATCCGGTCTATTTAGACAGGATGTTATAAGGAAGGTCATGGGTTCGATCCCTGAGAATAAAGGTGTCTGACAAGGGAAAAAATGCAAAGTGGTCAATGACAAATAAATCTTTTAAAAACTGTATTCATGTTGGTTTTGTATTGTTTTGAAATATTTGTACCATCAAGAGTTGTAATCACTGTAAAAAAGTATGTTTTTCTAACATTTTGAATACATGTATCTTATTCATTAAAAAAGAAAAGTTTTTAAAATAAATTTTTGAATAAATTTGAATAAATGAATCAAATGACCCAAATGCAGCCCAATCTCTGGACCCCAGATAAAGTACAAAGACAAAATCATATCAAATCAAACATGAAATACACATGCTTACCCTTATATTTATAACAATATATGTTTTAATAATGGAGCAACTTTAAACACATTGTTATTTTAGTATCAGTGAGATACTATTATATTTTTATTAATATTTTGAATTTATTTTTTTATCAAACAAACAATTGCTGGTCACATGCTTCGATATATATGTATAGGTTTTTAAATTTATTATTTGTACAAAATTATTATTAATATTTTGAATGTTTTTTTTGTTAAATTTTAAGGAATTTTGTTGTGTTTTTTTTTTGTAGATTTAGTTTTGTCTTAAATCTCTCTCTCTCTCTCTCTCTCTCTCTCTCTCTCTCTATATATATATATATATATATATATATATATATACACACACAAATACATACACACATTATTTTATTTAGTCTTAGTTAATAACTCTGGTTGACCCCTAAAAATACTTTTGTTTAGTGTAACCTCATGAAACCAGCTTGATTTGGTAATTTTAAGTTATATTTAAATTTATTTAGATATTCCTAAATGAAATCAATGTTTATCCAACAAATTGCTTTTGTTCAAGTAGCTCAACTGGAAGAGCCATGCTCTAGCAATACCAAGGTCACAGGTTCAATTCCCAGGCAATGCACATACTGATCCGAATGTACGCTTATAATAAGTTGTCTATCAAATACCAGTTTTCACAATAGCAATCAGACCAGTTGAAACATTTCAAAATGATGTTAAAATTATTTCCTTCGAGTAGTTCATCCACACCTGGTCCCACTGTACAATATTTCCATGCTGACCATGAACAGATGCGATTCTTCTGTCACCTAAAGACAGGATTAACGCCGCTCTGTTTGTTTGTTTGTTAATAGCTGGACCTTGGCCGTGTTTGCAGTGGGACACTGATGAGAGTCGCTGACTCTGAAGAGGACACTTCAAGTGTGATTAACAGTGGAGGAACGCGGAGAGCTGCGGCGGCTGCTAATTAACCCTGCATTGTGCTCGGCCGACAAAGAGACAAAAGAACAAAGTCGAATTTGAATGCGGCAGATTATCACGATAACAAAAGACAAAGTAGTAGATCGTGCTCTTGACGGGGAATTTTCACACTGATCGTCACAACATGGGATTGGATCAAAGAGTGATGGAGTTACATTAGCGGGACAATGGGGCCTTGTTATTCGACAACAAGAGGCATCCATCTGCATGTCACAGGGGCCCGTTTTAGTCAACTATCAGCTTCCTCTGCTGCTGAATATAGTGTGGTAGATTTCTAATGTACAACGATGAAGCCCAGGGGCTGATGGATGTTTCTTAGCAGTTGATGGATCACATATTGTATGCGTCCACAGTGGTTTCAACTGGTTCGGCTTCAGGGCCCAGATCAAGTGATGACAGTTTGTACATATGTAACAAAAATGTATAAATATTATCACAAACTGCTAGCTACATAGAAAAATTAACCATTTTAAAAATGGCTTGATTTAAAAAAAAATCTGTTTTTGACCATACAATTAAACTCAATGTGGTCCAATACAACATTTCATTATATGGACAAAAACAGCTTAAACATTCTTCAAAATATCTTTTTTTTCTGTTTTACAAAGAAAAAAGAAAGAAAGAAAATCATACAGATTTATAACAACATGAGGGCGAGTGAATGATGATGTGTTTCTAACAAAAATGTTTGGATAAAAATCATACTTATTTTACATGTTGAGACTGAAATGATCAGCTTTTCCTTTGGTTTTGATGTCTGAAAAAAAAAACGGACAAAAAAAGCAGTAGAAAAAGTAATTCACACGAAGAACAAAATCAGGATATTGTGCAAAAATCTAGATGTGCAGTATATATATATATATACACACACACACACACACCGTTGTGCTTATAAATTTGCATGCCCCTGGCTGAATGAGCAAAATGTTAATAATTTTAACAAAATAAGAGGGATCATGAAAATTGCATGTTATTTTTATTTATTAATGTCCTGAATAAGCTATTTCACTTAGCAGATATTTATATATTCTCCACAAGACAAAATAAGAAGAATTTATGAAATTGTCCTGTTCAAAAGTTTGCATACCCTTGAATCTTAATATTGTGTGTCGTTTCCTGGATGATCCATTACAGTCATTCTGTTTTGTGATAGGTGTTCATAAATCCCTTGTCCTCCAGCTCCTGCACATTCTTTTTGTTTTCCAACATTTTCTGCATATTTGAAGCTATTTTGAGATCCATCTTTTCACATGGAGGACAAATGGGGATCTCATACATAACCATTATATAAGGTGAAAACATTAATTGATGCCCAAGAAGGCAACACAATGCATTAAGTATTCCTAAATTAAATTAGTTTAGGATAAAGATAATCTCTAACTGTATAATCCAACAACCTATTCCATCCAGCAATTTCCAGTGACTTCCTATGTGTGTAATTAATCACTGGGGATGGTGCCGTGACCCGGTACAAAAAAAAAAAGAAAAGAAAAAAAAGAAGAGAACTACCAAGAGAAAAAAGGTATACAGAGACTTTCCAGTCACAGTACTCCCTTAACCCCCACATACAACCCCCCCCCCCCCCCCCCCCCCCACACACACACACACATAGTGGGCCCCCCTAACACGACTAATCAACATCATCCCTTCTCAACCTGGACGTAGCCCTCAGCTCTCCCACCCTCCCTCTCACACCTATGCTGCCCTGCCAGGCTTTGAAGTGGCCGCTCAGGGTGTGAGTTACCACAGCACAATCACAGATAAGATCTATGGTGATAGATTAGCTTGTCGCAGCAGGGGAAATAGCAAGGATACTAAAAAATCCACAGAGGCAGTTACTGTCCTAACATATTTAACGCCTTGCAGCGAAAACTCTTTAGGACCCAAACACCCAAGTGCCAAATCTGCTAGCTCCCATCATTAAAAGGAGATGTTTATGTTTGTGGTTAAATGAGCTTTGACAGAGAGCGAGGGAAAAGAAGAGAGCAAAAGGTTAAGCTATAGCAGATATGTTTTCTCTCCCTAAAAAATATTATTTTACATTAAATTTTATTTTATAATTTAGTATCCTTTTTTATTTTGTTTCATAATATCATTTAAATAAACACATTTCTTTATAAAAAAATATATATTTATATAGATTTACATATTATATAATAATACATCATAATATAGTAATATGTTAATTAATTCATAAATTAAAAATAAAAGTGCATAAAGTTTTTATAAAATATTTACATATCTTTAGATATTGAATAAGATCTATACATATATGGTCTATAGAATATCCAGTTACCAATATTATTGAAATATGCCCATAATTAATCTGGTTAAGTGGTTTACATCAGTAACAAATCTAGGAGGACTGTCTAGATTTACCAGTAATTTCGACATTTTAAAATTAATACAAAAAAAATAAACTTTTCCAAATGTTACATGGTCAGTATTTTAAATGATTTAAAATTTTATTATATTTTAACTGCTACCATATAATGCATAATTAATTAGCATAAATATTACAGACATACCACCAAAATAGGACCATACTTTTAAATCTCTGTTATATTTAAAGTATACTGTTGCAAAGAAAGAAAGAAAGAAAAGAAAATTAAACTTGATATTATGTGATAATTTGACATTAAGATGTATTTTTCTTGAGAACAGAGTTTTGGTTAAAATCATTCATCTTTAATTATATATTAACCAAAATTGTTCTAATGTATCTAGGTGTGGATTTTAGGTGTTGCTTCTTTACCACACAACTATTAAAAATATTATGATACTGAGATTTGGGGTTTTGAGGATATAATATAAAAGACAGTGTTCTACAAAATGACAAAGTCAAGACAGCTATGTCAAATGAGGTTTTATGTCCAATTATAATCCATCTACACTTAACTTCTAACACTGAAGCAAGCTTACTGCACAGACATGCTGGCTTTCATAACTGCAATAACCTGGAGTCTTGCCAAACGGCTATTGTCCTCCAAAACAAACAGCTCTGAATAACACTAAATACCACAGCCGAGCCCCCCGCATGTAAACTCTCCAATTTGCGTCAAAATGGAGAGTTGAATATCATGGGCTGGTGGCCAGAATCAGCCGAGATGGAATAATATTTGGAGAATGCATGGAGAAAAACACTAGGGCTTCTGATTGGTGGTGTGGAATGCTGAGGCCCAGACTGACAGAGCCGAAGCCTGAAGCGTGATGAATAGGAGGAGGAAAAACTCACGCTGGGCTCTGTCTGAACCTGCACAGCCCTGCAGAGTCTGGAGGCTTCGGCTTGGCTTTTTGTAAGATGTTCGAAGTGTCAGAACATATGTTAATTTATGGGTTCTCTTATTGAACATGGAAACAACAACTGGGGATTCAAAATGCAGTCCTGCAGCAAACTCTTCCTACAGCTAATATTGCAACATTTCACAGAGGTTATAATTAATATCAGGGCGAGGTGACACGCTGTGATAAATTAGGTGCAAAGCGGTGAATTCAAACAAATGTGCTTTGAGACTGCTGCTCAGTTGACCTCGTGAACTGGTGAGACAGGACAGCCTCCGCTCAGGTGAAAGTAGAGACCTTTAAAATCTAAGATCCCGGCTAATGGTTCCTGTTATCACCTTCCTGAGACAATACACATCCTTATCTTGAATAACAATTAGGAACTCTTTTACTGCCACTGCTATGCTAAGTTAGCCCCATTTACACTAACGGGGAGGAAATGCGTTTAACATCTTAATAACTTAAGAGACCAGGTGCAACCGAATGGTGGGAACTCAAAATAATATCTATTGTAATCCTAAATCATGAGGGGGGATAGAAACAAATATTTAATGAATCAGCATGAAACAAACATATCTGACCACTGAATGCAGCCGCTGACAAGTCAGAAACATAATATAATATAATATAATATAATATAATATAATATAATACATGCATACATTTATTAAAATGTATATAATATAACATAATTATAGTCAGCTTTTATTTATTCACATTTATTAATTTTATTAATTTTATACATTCATAATAAATTAAAAACATGTACTATATAGTTAATCAATTTAATTTATCACCATTAAAAAAATAAATACATGGACACTGAATGGTACTATAATATAATATAAAATAATACATTTATTCATAATCGTAAAAAAATCAATTAAAAAGTAAAACTTTTTTTTTTTTAATTGTATACAGTATCATTAAGTGACAATATTATATTCTACATAACCTATAGACACACAGATATTACAATTATATTACAATAGGTAATTATAAATAATATTAGGTAAAAATTGTTTTTTTATTAATTTTTTATAGTGTACATATTAAGTGGTTATATTGATTCCTCAGCAACCTATTTTAAATCTGAAAATCTGTTTACAATTTATATTAGGCCTATATCATACTTTCTTCAGCTGCATTCTAAATATTTACTTTCATTCTAATTCTATAGGAATCCCGTCCTGTCCCACATTCAGCTCTTAGCTGCTGCAGCAGTGTAGAAAATGTGAGACGCCTCCCACTGACATAATTTGTTTCACAGTTACTGCCCACCAGCATGAATCAGATGTTGACATTCTAATTTCATGCACACACGGGTGTTCAACCCCAACCCCACTGTCCCTGGTGTCCATCGTACCTGGAAATAAGCGTCTGAGACCAGCCTGACCCCCACCGGAGGGGTCCACTGACTCTCTGAAGCCTGTGCTATAATGAGATCATTTATATGAACCCAAACATGAAGATATATGGCAGTGACATCAGAAGCACCTGTTACCAATTCTGAGTGTGTTAAGCATGGCAGATTTGTAACTGACCAAAATGTGTTTGTTTATTTATTTATTGTGCATTTTTATTCATTTATTTGTTCTGTTTTCTACTTATACTATTTGATTTACTCATTTTTTTATTATTTGCTTATTCGTTTGTAAATCATTTCACTATTTCTCCTAGAAGACTATGACTAGCTTGTATAGGCTAACAATGGGTCAGGCCTATACCTGATTTAAAGCAGACTTTTTTTTGCTAAGCATGCACGGACTGTATACATATATTTGTTTATAGCGGTTGTTTTTGGTAAAAATCCACGTGTGGCTACAAAGTAGAAAGAAAAATAGCCATCAGCAAAGCATAAACACACATCCGTTCCTCCTTCAGCAGTGCTGCGTGTCACATTTGCAGAGTAAACCGAATGCAACTTTTGCTTAGCGTCGATTAATTTTTACGCTTTTACAAACAGTATTTTGACAGCCCATAATATGAGTGGAAACATGAGGAGTGCGCAGCTGAACCAAAATCTGGCCTCATTCTGTCAGTGCAGACCTTCGGAGGACTCTAGGTATATAAGCTATTGCAGATAGGCTAAGACTTACAGTTTTAATTAAGAAGTTACAACCAAATGTGATTTGATTTAGGCCACATCTTGTCAGGTATTATTATTATTTTTTCAAATTTAACTATTTGCGATATAAAATTAGTGTTTTAACCAAGTGTTTCGCGCTATTTGCCTTCAAACTATACACACAAACAATTCGTTACCTTTGTTGAAGAAGTTAGAACCGGACTTTTGATTGAAATACTGTCAGTTTTCACAGATTTAACCCTTTGGGGTGTCATTTTAGCGAATTGTTTGGGGCTGTTTACCCTCAAACCATCCATGATATCTTCTGACACAACAACACGTTTACGAGTTACCTTTGTTGGTGAATAGGCCTAAGTAACAGTCAGCCTGATTTTGATTTACATCCTGTCAGTTTTCTTAAATTTAACCCTTTGGCATATGTTGGTTTAGCGAACTGTTTGGCGCTGTTTGCCCTCAGAATATTATTGCACAACAACAACAACGTGTTTGTTGATGAAAAAGTTACAACCAAACCTGTTTTGATTTACATCCTGTCATTTAACCCTTTGGGATTAAAAAAAAGATTGGTTTAGCGAACTGTTTGACGGTATTTGCCTTCAAACCGTCGATATCTGTCACAACACCTCCGTGTTTACTTTACCTTTCCTGACTGAGTCTTATCCTGCAAAACAAATGAAGTCATTCGAGTTCAGCAAAAGCCAAGAATCAACCAAAGTTCTGTCAAACGGATTTGACTTATTGCTCGACAATAAACAGCCGTCCACTGTCCATTTCATCGCTCTGCGCTGGAGGTTAAGTCGAGTTTATTACCGACGCCTCAGTCGGCCTGCATTAAGCAAATCATAAATTATGCATGCTAATTACCTTGGGCTCCCACTGTAATGAATTCTTTTAATTAAACTACCACGTTGTGGTTTTGCGTGGCACGCTCTATATTTTATCCCCCCTGTCTAGGATGACCTTCTTCTTTGTATGTAGTGGATGGTTGGGCATCGTTTTCTCTTTGCTTACAAAACAGAGTTCACGTAGGTGTTAATGAGCAGAGAAAAAGCCCACTCGAAGACAACCAGGCCTTCGTTATTACGAGCCCTGAAATCACAACAAGCTGCTGCTCTCCAGCATAATGGGACGACTTACCTGAATGTTGATTTGAAGAGGTTAGACAACCGACACGAGTTCTGTGTGCTATGCAAATGCGTGGACATATAATGTTAAAACTTGTTTGATTCATTTTATTGAGAAAGAGTGTCTACATTTTCATGTGCTATGCTGTATTCATTTTAGTTATCTGACTGTATCAATTTAAGAAAATATTATCTCATAAAATATCATATATTATCATATAGCCTATAAAATATTGGCCATATGACAGATAATAATTTAATGAATACAGGAATTATATTTGTTTGACACTAGGCAGTAACCCAAGCTGGTTTAGCAGTACTGAAATAGTTATATGTTATATCTTTAATACAATTAATACAATAACTAATCAACTGCAAATTAATATATAAGAAGAAAAAATGAATATTCCTCAATAAAGCTATCATGTATCGTTGTAAAGATACAATTTATCAAATTAATTTATGTAAAACATGCCTGTTGATTTATACTTTTCAAATTCTTCAAATAAAATTAAGAAAAAACTTTTTATTTTGCTTCTGTAAAACGGGTCAATTACTTTTTTATTTTTTATACATTTTCTATTTTTAAGTTTCATTAAAAAAACTAAATATTTTTGTTAAAATCTGTGAAGGAAATATGTAAAAAAAATTATATGCAAACCATGACCTTTCTCTTTAAATAAAATGAATAAATAAAACATTTGTTTGGACACTACATTTATTATACCGATGTGAAGCTCGTTTTATATTTATATTTTGTATAGCCTATTCTATTCCTTGTTGAAGCAAATGCTTAAAAACTAAACATACACTTCTGTATAATCAGTATGATAACCTAGAGTAAACATCAATGCAACACAATGTCAAACCCCAAAAAAGAAAGTAAAAAGAAAAGAAAAGCAAAAGGGGAAGAGTGGAAAAAAAGAAACTTGCAGTGTTGTGCAAACAGTCTCTCAGGGGGAGGGGTTGGATTTAAATTCCAAAGGGGTCTCAGAATTCGTTTCCTAGTCCCCCAGTCAGCTATGTGTTTGTGAGAAATCGGCCTTTTTGTCTTTCTGAAAAAAGACTAAATCTACATCGGTGGCCCAGTCTAAGTTTGCAATTCTTTGCACTTTCTATTCAAGTGAATGAGGGTGAATGAAGTGGCCAGGGACCCTTTATTTGATCAGCTCAATTGCATAAAGTGACGGAATTCTAATGTATTTGCTTAATATCCCGGAGAAGGCTGTTGCTCCCTATGCAGGGACGCAGACAATGCACCTGTTTCTCGCATTCTGACCGCGACATATCCTTTATCAATGGACCCCCCATTAAATCTGAGAGTAAAAAAGGGGGTAAAATGCTGAAAAGCGCGAAATCATAGTGTAAAAATATCGGCCAACATAATATTATACATATAGCCTAATAATAATAATTAAATATAAAGAGTAATTTTAAGGTAAAATTAAATTATATTTAAACTGAATCTAATTTTGGGGATTGGTGTTAGTTAAGAATTTAATTCCACCCTATTAAAAACAAAAACTTTGAAATTTGGAATATCGGGACTATTTAAAATAAGCAGTTTTGGAAATATGAACTAGTAAAGTCTAGAAATAAACAATGCATAACGTATTATTATTATTTTCTCTCTCCTCGAAATAAATAGATTAAGACTGGACGTGGAGTGTTTTGTAGCTGAAGTGAGAGGCTGAGCTGATGAATGAGTCTGCTTGTGCGCGCTGTGACTGCGGCACAGTAACTTCATGCATCCTAATCAAGAGCTTCATTCACTTATTCCGGTCCGTCGTTGTGCTTTTCCTCGAAGGAAAGTGCTCACCTGCGTGATCCAATGAGCGATTTTATATCTTTTAAGATGTTCAGAAAATATGAACAGGTATTTATTCTAAAATTAGAAAATATAGCATTCATATTTTTATTAATATTAAATAAGGAAAAATGAAGATAGATTTACTTAAGCAAAAGTTTGTAAAGAGCAAAAAGTGAATTAGGCTAATTACTGTTTGCATTTATTCATTTTAATAATAATAATAATAATATTGTAATGTCATTATTTTTTACATTTTGATTGTACATGAGAATTTGACCGTCTGTGTGAAGAAAGAGAAAACCACTAGCTAAATTCACAAACGAATACAAGAGGAAATGTATACGTTTACACAATTTTAATGGAAAAATATTCTGATGACCAAGTTTATAATTGAATGCAGACGTTTTGCAAATCTTTTAAAAGCACGCATGCTTGCAGCAAAACAACACAAAGTCTGGAAAAGGCATGCTTTATATCTGAACGAAAAGTACAAATGTACGGCATTTAATACACATGGTCACCACGGCTTTAAATAAACGCTCACAAAACATTTCCTGCAAAATATAATGTAAAACATCTAACTCAAAAGTGCATTGGACACAATTCAATATCACTTATTTGCAATTATTCACATATTTACTTGAAGACCCTATCTTTTAAAACTATTTTAACTTTTTTTCAAGTTTGCCATTGTAGCATACTGTACTTGTGTGTGTGTGTGTGTTTTAGATCAAGTATAGTATTTGGTTTGCAGACTGATACAAGTTTAGTCGTCTATAGGACGTTAGTAGCATGACTACTAACTACATAAAAAATAGTGAGCATTCCAAACTTAAGCAGCCTATTTCAGCACGATCAAATTATCTAACAATTGTTATGAAAGGCGATAACCTGTAAAACGACGAGCACTTGCCGTGTGCGATTGAAACACGAAGCAGATCGCAGTGCTTGGAATTTGTCGGCAGTCTACCCACTCGCACGAACACATAAATTCTGGATATTTAAAATGTAAAAACTCTTCATTTTACAATGTGGTATCCGTGTCGATCCGTGTGATTGGACTCATCGAGAGCAACACTTAAAATCTGAACAACATACACATAAATTAACATCACTGCAACATAGATAGCTCTTGCCTTGATTGTATAGCCAGTGTTTTTTTTTTTCAAGGTCTATAGTTAAAATTCAACTTTGGAGTACAGGTGTCCACCGGGAGGCCCAGTCCGCAGGTGTCAGTGCACCGCGACCGACTGCAGCGACGCGGGGCCCGTCAGGGTCTCGCTCGGGGTGGCGGGGCTGCTTTGGCTGGTCGCTGTCTGCGGGGAGGTCGGGCTCAGCGACTGGGGAGAGTTCGAGAGGAAAGCGTGGATGTGGTGAGGCAACGCTGCCGGAGTGGGCTTGATCGGGACGGGGATCGCCGGTAAGGTCTGTCCGCCGTGGCAAAGCGACTTGATGGGCACACCGTAAGCACTGTAATCGCTGCTTGTCATGGAGATGGGCGCCACGCTGTCCATCACGCTAGTGCTGTACATATGGGGCCAGGCTGTGGTCAGCTGGTTGTGGAGGGGATACCCAGCGGAGAACGCCAGCCCTCCAGGCACTTTATACTCTCGGGCGATGATGTTCTCGATGGCGAACGGGTGTTTGAACGTGGACGGCTGGGACACTCCCAAGTTGTAGCTGGACATCTGGGGGAGGTGGGTGCCCAGGGCGCTGAGCCGGAGCTTGGCTTGCTGCTGGAGGTAGTGGGCAGCGTCCGAGGGCTTGCTGGGCGCCAGGTGCTCTGATGTCATCACCTTGAAGCGTTTGCGGCGTCGCAGGAAACTTCCGTTCTCGAACATGTCCCCACAGCTGGGATGGAGAGCCCAGAAGCTGCCCTTTCCGGGCTGATCCGGGCGCCGGGGGATCTTGATGAAGCAGTCGTTGAACGACAGGTTGTGTCGAAGGGAGTTCTGCCAGCGCTGGGTGTTTTCCCGATAGTACGGAAAGCGGTCCATGATAAACTTGTAGATCTCGCTAAGCGGAAGCATCTTCTCCGGGCAGCTCTGGATGGCCATAGCGGTGAGGGAAATGTAGGAGTACGGTGGTTTCTGATCGCTGTATGTGTTTCTCCCGGGTCTAGGCATCCTGTTCAAATTCTGCCGTTGGAATTCAGCTGGAAGTCTGTCTTTGTGTCTTCGAGTAGTTTAGTTTTTATTTATTTTTTCTCTGAGGAGCGTTGAGAGTCTTCCTGCAAGTTCACTTCTCTGGTGCTGTGAACTCAAGAAAGAAGAAGCAGTATGGTTTCTTTCTTCCCAGGCCAGCTTGAATAGACCAGATCCTCTCTCTCTCTCTCTCTCTCTCTCTCTCTGTCTCCGTCTGTCTTGATAAGACTAAGAGCTAAGTGGCTGCCTCCATGTCCTTCCTCTAACCATCTGATAGTTTTATGTGGCGACATGGGCAGAAAAGACCCCTGTAGAGGCGCTTCATTAATGTGCCACTTCTTTGCTATCACATGACAATCGCCTTGGGAGGAGGGGGGCTGGGAGAAAGGCATAATCTGGTTTCATTTACACCTATTTACATGGACACCTTGGGCCAATAGAAATCATTTCCATTTGAAGACAGAGCAAAGGGGTGAAAAGGCTCGGCAACCGGAATTGAACTGCGATGGCACCCGGTAACAGTGTGTGAAGGTATGTGTGTGAACCTTTCTGTGCGCTTCGTAGGGTGCTTGGTCTACAATTCACACGTACAAATGGAGCTACTGAGCAATGGGATGTTTGACATGGAAATTGGCTGGAACTTGCATGCAGCTTGCATTGTATCGTCACAGTTACTTTTCGCTTGTCTTGCTGTCATGACACAGTTCGTATGACTTTTGCCGGCTTTGTTATGCCTCCTTAGAGCGAAAATGTCAATTGCGTCCCATCGTAAACACGAGGAGGGCAAATTAAACCGTGTAGCGACAGATTTTTTTCCATGTATTTCCACATGACTAACCTGAGCGCCTCGTTATTATAATGAGCCAAGGGAGTCATACATATGTCATTTAGCCCATAAGCATATGTTTATTAGCAACTACAAAATGAGCTTATGTTTCACGGATGGTCTTTCGATACAGTCAGGCGATACATATTTTATTAAACCACAATAACAGTTTAAGGTGAATGTGCACCTATCCCACTATAACAATACTGTAAAAATACTAAATTGGAAACGTAGCCTAAATTCAGTCGCTGCCTTGATTAGTATTATTTTTTTTTTTCAAGTAACACCTATTATTTTATTGCACGCTTTATTAGCCTATACCTATTTGAAAAAAAAAAAAAGAATTATTTTGACAAGTGTAATGCATGGAAACAAAAATGTTACGGCATAATTATACAAACATATTTACCGTGCAATTAATAACAATGACAATGTAGCTACTTAATAATTACACATAGTTCATTAGTGGGTATTACATGGTGCTTAATTATGCAAATACACATTAACACTGTAAAGTGTGAAAATATCATCAAAGCGTTTTTTTTAATGATTAATATTCGCTTAATTTTAAAGATGTGGCCAGATCTCATTATTGCGCGTTTAAATGCGCGGGCACATCCTACAATATTAACAGCAATACTTGAGAAACCTCTTCACAAAGCCGACGACAGAATAAACATAAAAAGACCAGACCTTTGTACACATTAAAGCTTCCAAAATAGAATAATTCACAATGACAGTCGATGCGATACAAAATGATTTTTCTTTAAAACAAAAGCGTGAGATATTTTTCCATAAAAGCCATACAAGTAAGGAGACCTGGAGTGTGCATTAGAAAATGTGCAAACATTTAAACAAAACAAACAAACAAACGAAAAAAAACTTCTTGAAATGAAACTTCATGATGCCAGGCAGGCTTTTGTGCTCTTGTAAAGCAAACTGAAAAGTACTTCACATATGCAAATAAAGCCTTCAGAGTGGCCTTGTGAAAACTGTATAAAATATCCATAAGTCAATTATATGAATGTGAAAACCAAATGGAAGCCTATTTTGAGCAATGGCCATTCAAGCTTTTTTTCAGGGCTCACCAAGGGCCACCTTTCCGCTTGGCGAGTTTGCAATGCAATGGACCACACACGAGCTCGCGGATTTGCTCATAATTTATGCAAATTTTCCACCATAAATCCACCAATGAGACCCCTGACTGCTATGACGGATCGCGAAGAGAATCAACCATACAAGTGATTAGAAGCAATACGCATTGTTTATTTTGATGCCTGTTTGGAAGATGCACGCAGGAGGGAAAAGGTCTGTTTCTAAACCTCGGGAAGAGAGTGGAGAGAGAAAAAAGAGACTTTTACCAGGCAGCTAATATTTACAAAACAGGAAGAAAGTACCAAGCAAAGCGTTATAGTTTCCTTGGTTGCCACACAATCACCGTCTCAGAAACACTTTCTTTCCAAGCTAGGGAGTCATGCAGCTACTTCTTTTAACTTGTCATTCCTCTGCTTGTGTATTGACAGAAAAGGGCCAAAAGGATTCCGATTTTCCAGGCTTCTTTCACATGAAGTTTTCCAGAGTTCTTCTGAGGGAGGTGGTGAAAAAGCACGTATTCTTCAATGAATCTGCCAGTCTGACGGTGCGACACAAAGTATCCGACACCTTCGGTTGGTGAGAGAGAGGGAGAGTTCGTGTCTACCGCTTATAAAAACTATTTATTCCTCTGCCCAAATGTTTACCCAGACAAGAAACAATAGAAAAACAACTATGTGGCTTTCCCAGTGTTCGAGGGAAGAAAGGATTCGCTCGAAAATAACAAATGCGGGGGAAAAAAAAGTCTATACATTAACAAATTTCTGTGTTTTTGAGAGCTACATGTTGCAAACTTTGATATGGCATTCACAAATTTGTCGGGTATGAATTTACTATCTACAACTTACTCTTAAATAGGCTACTGATGTTAAACCCTCACTAAAACAGCACCAGTTAAATATAGCTACGTAGACATTTATTTTTTTATTTTAATTCGTGGTGATACAATGTAATTGTCAAAAATAACAATTAATGCCATTAATCATTTAAAACATTTGAATAAAATTGAACTAACATTAAAATATCGAAAATAATTCTAACGGGACACAATTATGACCTAAATACTAAAAACAAATCAGTGCGCTTGTCATTTTCTTATGCAAGTCCCTTTTGTTTTGTTTTTTTTTTGTTTTTTTTTTTGATCTTCCATCTTGTCTCTGCTATAATGCAAAAAACGTTCATGAATCTTTTAATTGCACGTGTACCGTGTAAAATGTATTTGCAATATTATGCAAATCAGCCCAGTCGCCCGCGCGCTCCTCTGCTGATCCTACAGACGCGCAGGCAAATGTTTTCACAGTTAATCACCGCACAATGGCACAGTATCAACCTGTGATGAGGGACCACCCAACTCATTGCATTTTTTTCCGTTTTTTTGCGGGATAAAGTTTCCGGCAGCTGTCATGGAAATCAGCTTTGTCCTTAACTTAACGGTTAACCAATGTGACGAGGACGAACCGTGTGTATTTGTTCACCGAAGATTTGCTGCTTTTTCTTCCCGCCAGCCCCGAGCGCAGCGCTCAAATGCCACCACGGTTCTTGAATGGCTCGAGTCCCTGCAGCAGTAGATCAACTGTATAATGTGCGAGTGAGTTTGGTCATTTGTACAAGCTGAACAAAGGTTGGTCTAAGCCAAATTGCATTGCACTTGTGAACCGGGGGCTCTAGTCTTAAGTATCTTTTACAGCTGGGGGGACCGAGAACAATTTTGTGTGCGTCTGAAAAAGGCAGAAAAACAAAGGCACTTTCTGAAGCATCTTAAAGTAGAGTAGTGAGGCGTGACATTCCCAGGGCGATGGGACACAAAGGCTGAGGTCACGCGGATGAAAAAGAGAATCAAACAGCCACTTTCACACGTCTGCCCTCCGCCACACAATAGGAAACAAATGTTGTTAAAAGAGGATCGATGCCATTCATTGTAAGCCAGCGAATGATAGCAAAACAATATTGTCAAACTGAATCAACTTTGGGGAATGCTGCCACCCAGGAAAAAAAAAGAAAAAAAAGAAAAAAAAAAAGAAAAAAAGAGGGACAGGGGAGAAACTTTTGCTCTGTCCTTTACATCCATGCATGGAGCCATCCATAGAGGCAAAACCGTGCAGGAACGTGTGTGTGTGTGTGTGTGTATATATATATATATATATATATATATATATATATATATGCTTACAAAAGTGAATTATTAGGTCATTAATTTCTGTAAATGTATTCCATGTGATCTGATGAATGATTTTGCTTGCCACAAAATAGACAAAATATATGACCTTTAAAAACAAACTAACAAAAACATACTGACCTTGACAAAAACGTCCTAAAAAGGGTCTGAGGCGAATCTCTGTTTATTAGTTTATTTGTCTATGTGCAATAAAATGACAGGTTTATAATATTCTAAAACATAATAAAAAAAATACTATTTTAAATAATATTATTAATAGAAACCACGTTGCCTTTTCTACAAGGAATAACAAATGAAAGCAAACTGCTTATGTCAATATTTCCTTTCTCAAAAAGTTCAATCTTTTTATACTACGTATAGTTTACAGTTGCACTGTTTTTGTTTTACCTTAACGACCAACAAAAGAATATGAATTTAAAAATGAATCTCAATGTAATTTATTTTCCAAGGTATATTCGAGTCACTTTGACATGAGAATCCCTTAATAGACATACAAATAGACTAATAACTGAATATCGTCTGATCTAATATTTATATTTAATAAATACTACTCTCTTATTATATCTAACATTATTATTATTATGATTATTATTATTATTGCTTGCCATAGTGCATGTCAGGCTGCTGTCGAGCTGAGCCCAGCTGAGCTCTCCATCAACTCCATGTGTATTTCATCGCATTATTAGCTTCATCTTTCTGCAGGCAATGTAGGTTTACCAAAGAACTAATGAATAAACAAATTGCAACGGCTGGCGGTGTAATTGACATTGTTAATGCAAACATTTGAATAAATATGTCATCAAAATGCCTGTTTCGAGACACTATGCCAACAACAGTGCATCACAATTCACAATAATAGACGATTTTAATGAAAAACACGCTCTGAAGTAATCAAGTTTGTTTTATTCATAATATATATTAGCGTGTTTATCGTGCATTATTGTCGGAGAACCTCGCTCAGGTGTTCAGGACTCAAGCGGATGGAGTTTTTACAGTCGCAGGTAACCTGTCGGACCTTTATTACATCTGACCCATCCTACCTTTCCAAGCCCGACCAGCATTGTTTTAATGAAGTCTGCGGCGTTTTGCGTCCCCTGAGATGCTTTACGGTGCAATTAAGAGCGTATTTGTGATGTGGCGTATGAATATTCAAGAGAATGTCAATTAATTAGCAGACACAGGGCTCTCATTACGATGCTCAAAAGCCTTAAGTGGCGAGCGAAACTAAAGGGGAGGGGCTCGCGCACCAATCCAGTTAAACGCTATTATCTCACACTGCCCTCATTTGCTTGATGGACTTTGTCTTAATTATGGGCTTATGGTTTGTTAGCTGTATCATCACTTAACTTAAAGGAACCACTGTGCAATTATACTACACGCATAGCCTACTACAGACTGAGCTCAGCGTTTGTGGCTTAGACATAGCCTAAAATATGATTCATAGCTTATTTTAAATGCTTAACGCTCATGTTAGCTAATGCTTCCAATTATGCATTATTGTTGTTTTAGTTTGACATATTAATTACTTGTAATAACAATGAAATCAATACATTTATTTCAAAATATACCGATTTTGGTGGGTTTTCCGTTCAGCATAAAAACACGCTGTCGTGTCGTTGCTGTTGTTCTTTGCAAGATTTCCTCCGCTCTCTGTAAAGGTTACAGCGATAAATACAAAGGTTAGTCGCTAAGCCGAGTCCCATATTATTATGCATGTAAAATTAATTAGCTGCTTCTCGGTGACATCAAAAAGAAGTACCTGGGAGAACGACGCCTTCAGGGCATGCCGAACATATGCTGGGATTACAGTTAATGGACTAATTACATAAATTAGGCATTCATTATACAGCACATCAGGTGTGGAGGATGTCTCAATTGAGTGTAGTTGGGGACGTTGAGGGAATCAAAAGGGGTTTTACTAAAAGGCCGGTCAAGACTCATTTGTCCAGACCATTTTTTCCCTCCTCCTTCAAAAACAAGCAAAAAAAAAAAAAAAAAAAAAAAAAAAAAAAAAAAAAATAGATAGATAGATAGTTCTTCCTTTGTCCATCAGGTGGGGGCAAGAATACAGTCTATCTATCTATCTATCTATCTATCTATCTATCTATCTATCTATCTATCTATCTATCTATCTATCTATCTATCTATCTATCTATCTATCTATCTATCTATCTATCTATTTATCTATCTATCTATCTAATCTACATATTAACTGGCTTGATTATGTCAAACTGGTATGCATTTTAAGTTAATTTATATTTTTATTTTACAGTTATGATAAATGTAAACACTGTATCACATATTGTATTGTCAAACCCAGTTGAGTTTGAAATGCATCAAAATAAGAATAATAAATGTCTTCTGTTAATCAATTGAATGATTCCTCTTATTTTTAAACTTAAATTTCAAACAGCTAGATACTACAGTACTAACGGACAGTGCACAACTAATATTTGCACACAAGCATATTCATACTCAGATTTACAGCGGGAGGTTCTTCAGCACCACGGAGAGCTCCTACATTTACCACAGTGCCCACCCTCAGTCTACCATCATTTCACACTGATCACAATGGAACAGATCAGTGCAATATAAAACTTCATTATGGCTGTATGGAGGAATGAATTAGAATGTGAGAGAAAGAATGACAGGAAGTCAAGAGCCTTTGAAGCTAAAGTATCAAGTCTTTACCACATCCACCCGTCTCTAACAGACATCTGGCCACCGCTGCTAAATGAACGGCAATTGTCTATCTCCACATGTGTATTAGTGGATACGTGTGATTGTGAAGGGGAACACATGCTTATGGAGGGTCTCCGCTCTCCCCAGTTCATTGGGTCCATATGGAGAAGAACAGCAGGAGTGATGAGCGCTCTACCTGGGGCCCATGTTTGCACTACTGAGTGTGACCAGGAATGTGTGTGTGTGTTACAAACCTCTGCATAATTCATGACTGCCACAGGGACACTGTGTACCAGTTTGTTATTGTATGTTGTACCTTCCAAACTGATCAGTTACTCAAGTGAAGCCACTTAACAAGCTCAGCTTGTTAAATAACAGTGGATGGCAAAGACGTCTAGGGAAGAAATTGCTTTAATAATATGTTACTACAAAAGTAATTAACAGACTGGTTAACAATATGATATGTGGATTCTCAGAATGTCAGCAAACACCAATAGTAGGCTTAGGCTAATTATTTAGAGTGAAAACTGTAAGATAGTTTATGGGATCACTTTGGTTTTGCTCCAAACCTATTGTGGGGCTTTTCGCACATGACAGTTTACCCGGGTAAATGGAATCCTAGGTATTTATACACTTATTTGCATATCTGCGGTGTCAGTGTCATTGATTGGACGAATGCAGCATGTGACCTCTTTACTAATCACTCTAGCATTGAGCATCTTTGTAAGTAGACAAGAAAGAATCATGATGAACCAAAGTCTATCACAAGCAGCTTATGAAGCTATATTGAAGTTGCACTGTGTCATCCACACAAACACTAAACACCATCATGGTAACACACATGAAACTGAAATAGTGTAATAAATATTAATTTAACAACATTTGGTGTAACATACAACCCTAATGTACAAAACAAATGGGAATTCCGGGAATGTCAATTTATGGTTATTCACTGTAATTTTTTTTTCTTTTCACTTCCAAAAACGGTATACTACCTTAAAATTACATAATGTTCAATACAGTTTTTCACCGTATATACAGTAGTAGGGGAACTTACCATTAATCATTTAACAGGTTTTTCCTTTAGCATAATTACAGTCTTTTACCATTAAATTCACAGTCATTTTTTACAGAGTAGCTATTATTTATATCAGACTATAACTATTAAGTGAATTATCAGTGGACTATAAAGGTTAAGAATAAAATACAATTTTCTCCACTCCAGTTCACATGGTTTTCCTCAAAATGTTATGGTGTTAACACCACAATGGTGGTGCGTCACTCTCCGCGGCAGGATTTCACAACCCCGGGTAAAAAGCAGTGCTATCACCTCTTTTAAAGTACAAATGTGAAACTGTTTACCAGGGGTTAAAAGCAGGGTTTCAGACAATAATGAAAATAATGTTTTAAATCTATTTTGTTTGTAGCTTTTTATAATATTTACGCTACACCAGTTATTAATTTCTCATGCAAACTTACTTTATTCTTATTTAAAGAATACCTCAAATTGCACGAAAACACACACAAACCATGAAGTATCAAAATCGTATATTCATTTGCTTCTTCATGCTTCATCCATTAGCTACTTATGAACAAGACAGAACATGGAAGTTTCACATCATCGGAAGATGGGATTAATGAACACACAATATTGATTGATGGATCTACAGCCAATCATCTGCCTGTAAGTAAATCCTGGAAGAGAGAGGGGCTGGCAATAGTTGATGCCACTTCATTCCATCCAGATTGCATAATTAATGGAAATGAATATAAATGACGATTCTCAAATATACAAGTAAACGTGAGAATACATCGATATTTGTCCAAGTGTGCACCTAATGGACATTGTTTAGCCATCTGGTCACAAATAAACAGGCGAAAACGCAATTGAATATGTATGTCTCGTTGTTCTATTAGAAATATTAATAACTACAGATTGATTTGGCATGCTATTAAGCTCCTGACAGAAATTAAGAAATTGCTGTCAATGAAACCACATTTTATCATGTAAAGTGGTAAAATACTGGAGCTATCTAATCAATGTATAGAAACAAAGACCCTTTCACATATCACATCCTGTATTTCTTTATTTCTTTATTTACTGAGGTATGAATAAGAAGACACGCATGAACGAGATGACAGAATATAAAAGGGAACACAATCTTATGAGTTTTGTAATGAGGGTTACTACGCAAAGTAAGTTTGATTAAGCAAAGGGTGAACATTAATATAGTCATTTAGTTAACTATGAGAATAAAAGTGGATTTTCTCACTTACGCACATGCCAACATGACATGAATCAGTATGTCTGGACAAATGAAATGAACTGTAACTCTCAGAACTGGCCTGAGGGTCCCTTGAGTGCACTTAACCTTTGACCCTTGAGACCTTTTCAGTCTCTTCCCTTGTCTTCTCAAACACATTGTATCACATGAAACATGATCAAATCCTTGTAGATCTACCCTCATTCTCTTTTAAACCTAAGCCTTATAATAAAGTATCATTCATTAAAAACAGCCATGATCACAGATACAAATGAATAGTGTGCTTATTCATATAGGTAATGCAAGTTTAAACCCAGTTCACTTTTGAATAAAAAGTGATTTTGGTGAATCACCCATACAGACAGCCCCTCCAAAAGTATCATTCAAATATCCATTTGAATATTTGCACAGATTCATTCCCCCCTGTACTGATTCATTTGAATTCTTGCACCAATTCCTCTAGCGATTCCATGTGATTTATTCATTAAGTCCCTGAATAAATTCATACAAGGATTTATTTGATTCTTTGCATAGATACATTTATGCCCCTGCACAAATTAATTTTGAATTCTGGCACTGATTCATATGATTTCTTTCATCGATTCCTTTGAGTCCTTGCACAAATTCATGTAAATTCTTGCATAGATGCACTTGAACCCCTGCACAGATTAATTTTGAATCCCGGCACCAATTCATTTGATTCCTTTCATTGATTCATTCGAGCCCCTGCACAAAATAATTTTGAATCCCTGCAAGGATTCATTTGATTCCTTGCATAGATTCATTTGAGTCCCTGCACAAATAAATTTTGAATCCCTGCACCAATTAATTTGATTTGTTGCATAGATTCATTTGAAACAGTGCACAGATTAAATTCAAATCCTGGTACCAATTCACTTGATTTTCCTTGCACAAATGAATTGAAGAAATCAATTGATTCCTAACATCATTAGCCGTGTTTCCACTATCGAGCTAGGACCGGGCGTGCTAGTGCGTGCCAGGGCCAGTCGCGTTTCCACTGTCACTTCCGGGGCTTGATCGTGCCTCGCTGGGGCTTCCTCGGGGCCAACGGCCAGGTTTTTTCGGCCCGACGAAAACCTTGGGCCAAAGCGGGCCAGCTGGGGCTAGAGGAGGGGTTACGAACAAAGGCGGAGTTTCTCAGCGTCTGGAGAGCGTCAGCGCGGATCATTTCAGAAAGACAACAGCTTTAACACCAGCATTAAAGACGTTTTAAAATAAGTTGATCTTAAAACTCACTCTTAGTAAGCAGCAAGTGTTTGAAATAACTTGATCCGATGTGGATTATAATCATTAAACAAGGCAGAAATATTTATAAGCGATGTTAAAGATTATGCACGCCAAACATTAACGTTATATAGTAAACATGTTAAAAATGACCGCGTGGATAAATCAGACGTCAGCTTCTTATTCTCTATCACATTTATTAAGTAACATTGTATCTGTCGTTTCGTGAGTTTAGCTCCACGTTGCATATCATCAAAATATAATAATGATTTTTGTTTGGGAGCTTTTATAAAAATAGAGAGTCTGCGCTGTGGAACATTTCAGAAAGATAACAGCTCTAACACAAACATTAAACACTTTTTTAAATAAGTCGAGCAAAACTCTCTTTCAGTCAGCAGTGAGTGTTTGAAATAACTTGATCCAATGTGGATTATAATCACTAAACAAGGCAGAAATATTTATAAGCGATGAAAAAGATATGCACGCTAAACATGTTACCATAGTAAACATTTTAAAATATGACCGCTTGAAGAAATTAGACGTCAGCTTCTTATTCTCTATCACAATCGTGTATTTATTAAGTAACTTATATTATCTGTCACAAGCCTCGTCTCGAGAGTTTTTCTCACGTTGCCTATCATAAAAGAATATAGCCAAACAATGTTTTTTGTTCGGGAGCTTCATTCTAAATGTGACGGCTGTGGCTAATAAACAGAAACAGACTCGACTGAATAAGCAGGCTATTTTCATGAGCGTTAAAAATAAATAAATAAAATAGAAATAAGTGTATTTATGTGTGAATTATTTTGAGTCCTGATAAATTAAAACAATATGATCAATGTATCACTTATTCTATAGTTAAAACATCATGCTTTTGAATTTGAATATATAACAAAGCATGCAAACAAACTGCCGCTTTTATCATCTTCGTTTTGTGATCGCGCATGTTCCAGTGATTTATTTCTTAGTTTTCTGATAACTTCTCTTTGATGGTGAAATAATGAGGTTGCATGACGTTGTTCTGAGAGGCGTGTAAAGGGCGTGTTTTAGTGACGTGCAGCGGTGCTTCAAGCTCCACTGTGGAAACCCTGCGCTATTCTGGCCTCGGTGCTACTGGCCCGGGGCTATGAGCCCCGCCCGGCCCGCTTTAAGCCCTGGCTCGCACTGGCCCGACAGTGGAAATGCGGCTATTGAGTCCCTACAGAGATTTAAGTTAGTTTAGTAGTAGCTTCTCCTAAATAAAACAGGGGAAAAAAGGTCCAACATTGTCAATAGTGTAGCAAAAGTAAAGTCACTTTCAAACCATGCAGATTGTTGGTCAACTTGATGAATTCATGTGACCAACTTGAATCAGAGTGAAATCTTCATGGGAAGCTTTTTCATGATGAGAAACTCAATCACCTGCAAAATTGTGTGAACACGATTAATTAATACACCTATAAAAGCACGTTTCAAAAGTACATAGTCACAACAATCTACTGACAACATACACACAATATCCCCAAAATCTCAATTTACAAGTTAAGGTTAATGACAGACGCCCATGTCCCTCCCATCCTATCTCACACACCTCCTCAACATCACTTCCTGTCTTACGGTGCACTCTGGTAAACAGCATGTCGTCATCAGCGGAGCTTTGCTTTTAATATGATCAGGAGAGGCTCTGTGCTGCCCACATGCTCATAGAGACCTTGGTAATGAGCGAGAGGCACTTAGCCAACTGGGACCAGGCGACGGGGCATTCCAACTATCTTTCATCTCACGCGTCGGGGGACGTCTCGGTCTCCCAGGACACCACTAAAACCGCTAAAGATCACAGCCGTATGCCACGCACCCCTGCTTAAATTAGTGTTTACCGCGCTGATAAACAACAACACCTTTTTATGTCAGGACAATGTGAAGAGTATCCTAAGGGCAGGTAATGGGATAATGAGGAACGGATACATATTTCAGATACAAAAACAGTGTTTTACAAGAAAGTGACAGGGTCCGGTCATCCGTAGGCGATGGGAGTTAATGGACGGCAGATGATCGCTGTGACATTAGCTTCGTTTCACGCACCCGAACAATCTGTTTAGAATCGGCTCAGTTGCATGGAAAAGCCTTTCTGACTGAACTTAAACAGAATGAAGTTTCGATTGAATTGGAAGGGAAGGGAAAGATCTGAATCTAATCAACAGAAAAATATTAAGCCTCCAAACACCTGAATTTACCGTTTTCTCAAACGAATTCAACAATACCTTGCACACATGCGTCGTGTCGTGATGCGCACGTTTAGACACGTTTTATATCTTGCAAACGTGCATGTGTTTATTTACGCCTCACATTAGACGGAACATTCACTAAATATTTCTTGTTCTGTTCTAAACACCGAATTTCTG
Source organism: Carassius gibelio (assembly GCF_023724105.1). NCBI lineage: Eukaryota > Metazoa > Chordata > Actinopteri > Cypriniformes > Cyprinidae > Carassius > Carassius gibelio. Next base: position 15,430,680 of record NC_068420.1, on the reverse strand, counting down.
TTCGGGATACATGTAACGTCCACAAATATGTGAACTGATTACGAAGTTTGGGATTCATTTAAACAACGCACAGCATCTGTAACTGAAATATCGTGCTTGTAAACATCCCTAAAACATCCTCCAAAAAACACCGCAGCGGATTTCTCTTTCACCTGGGTGCTGCTAATGGGGTTAGCCACTTAACACACAATATGCTTTATATTTAAGACGCGGCGCGCCTCCCCTCGCTAGCTCATGTTAGACCACCCTCCGCTGTCCCTGCCCTCCCCTTGTCTTTGTTTATGGCCGAGTATAATTTTAAGCAGTTAAGGCCTGTCACTGACATCCAAATACTTTAATTGGGCCAGATTCACGCCGGCCCGAATGAACAGCATCTCCGTCATCGAGCACAAACAAGGGGACCCTGGTAAATCATGGCTCTGTTAATAGGGCCAGGCAAACAGTTAACTGAGCATGCCGGAGCTTTCCCGTGCTCCTCTGGAGTTGACCAGCTCCTGCTGCAAGGTAATATGCATGACACATTTCCAGGCACTAATTCATTTGTTTAATAATAAGATGTGCTAACCTGCCGAAAACAGTGTGGGATTGGAGGAAGCCGGAATGGTACTATTAATCCATGGCTAATCAAAGGGCAGGAGATGGCGTCGGGCTCCGTCGTACTGGAATATCTGGCTTCCTGCTAAAGAATGCTAATGGGGACCGCATGTACAGCGCTTGTCTTCGCTTGTTTATTAATCTCACCTAACAACGTAAAAGAGACCCTTGACTGGCGCAAGAAAAGTCGTCTAATGCATATATAATGTTTGGTGGCATTATTGCGTAGCTTCTAGAAGGAAACTGTTGATCAAGAGCTCTGCATCAATTATTGACATCGAGGAGTGCTAATCAAGAGCGGCGGGAATGTGGGAAAACGAGACGACGGGTGGCCACTGTTGATATCGCATGAAGAGGTTTTTTTAGGAAACAGTCGTTGAACTGTAATGCATTTAATTTTTGTGGAGATCTGATGTGATAGCTGCCTTGTGTAGGGCCATATGCTCCAACAGCCTGAGAGGTGCGTGATTAAGACATCAGGCCGACCGCTGGGCTCATGTGTGATAAATAATACAAGAGATGCTTCATCTGAGCGGAGAGTGTCCGGGGACAGTAGCCTTGCAGTTAAACCTCCACAGGGACCCGTGAGGGAAAGTCAGTCCCCAGACAAGTCATATAATCTTACTTCTGAATAACTGACTCTTTGGCCATCAATGCAGACAGACACTGCTCCTAAAATATCCAATATACATCTGTACAGTTGTAGACCAATGTCAATGCTATTAAAAACCCAGAGCATGTATGGTATGCAAATGTCATATATTAACTATAAGTAATTTTTTATATTATTATACTAATATTAGACTATTATATTTAATGATTTAGTAATAGAAAAATATTGGATATTTAATAATGTACTTGATTTTCATTAAAGTATTATTTCATTCAATTACATTAAAGATTATTTTAATTAATCTGAATTCAGTGTTTCTTTTTTTAGTTTATACTGTTTGTAAAATGTGTATTTCTTTTAAGATGGGATGGAAAACTAGCAAAAAAAAAGAATTATTAAATAATTAATGATAAATCATATATTGGCCAAATTAATAGTACAGTGCAACTAACAATACATAATCATGCATAGTTAGGTTAGGTCAAAATAATGCTAAGCAACTTTTAAAAGATGGAGAAAACATCGCTTTTGTTGTTGATCTTAGAAGTCTGTGATATAACAAATAAAAATGAATCAGAATAATACATCAGTATCATTCATGTTATTTTGGGTGATTTAAGACCATTCATATAACCTTACTTCTAAATAACAAATTATTTTGCCATAAATTCAAACAGACATTACATTACATTACATCTATTTAATTACTTAATGTTTAATTATGTGTGTGTGTGCACACATTTATTTATTTACTTTATTTATTTAGTTTTTGGTATAACACATCATATAAATGCAAAAGAAAAAAAAATGCAACTAATAATTTATAATCATGCATCCTTATAGCAAAAAAGTAGCAATTTTTCTTTATTAATATCACATGAATCATTTCCAAAACAGTATCTGAAAGGAATAGTGCTGATACTCTGTAGAGGTTTTTTTAATGCCTTGTGTCAGGGTTCTATTAATAAAAACAGCATAAAAATGACACAGACACAAAACAATATGCCGGCCAGATAATTCTAAAGGTCAATACCTCCTCTATTTACGGTTTATGTGCAATACAATCACAGATTATGGTTCAACGGATTTACTCTCTTTTAAATATAATCATGACGTACGGTCTGTTCGTCTAATTACATCCCGTGTAATGACATTCTCAGGAAGGGCCGTCTGGAAAGCCAATGGTGAACAACTGGAGTGCAAATCAACCCGATTTAGAGATTGATTGGGAATTAATGGCACAAGTACAATTTACCATGTTAAATCCAATTAGAAGAAAACGTACTCATGAAAAGCATCACAAAAAAAAGGATTATTGGTATGAAGGAAAGTGTATCCAATTCACTTTACAGTATGTTCTGTAATTCAGGAGTTCATTCTGCTAAACTGAAAAGTCATTTTTCTTTGGTAGCAGTAGTCATTGGTAAAGCTTTAAAAATGTTATTCAACAATCAAAAGAAACTTTAAAAAGCCATCTTGTTCCCATAAAATACCAAAAATGTACAATCTAATTTCACAGTTACCTGTTCTGCGCGACTTCAGATCGGCGCACCTTCGTGATCCAATTTTGATTGCCTAATCATGTTCTAATTTTGAACGTGGACTTGTTATGCAAAAGAAATGGAGAAACTAATCATATTTGCTCTGTCAGAGACGGTGAAGACGAGCGCCGGGGGAGCGTGCCGTACTGGGGTTATGAAGGAAAAACCACAGCGCGCAGATCTGACAAATGTCAAGTGCCACTGGATGCCTGAAATCAGCCATGCCTGCGTATGACTTCTGCACCGCTGTAGCTTTAAGAGCCTAACTCATATAGTTAGGGAAATGTCCAATTCCCATGTCTGGGCAAAAAACATTACAAGCCCAAATAATTGACTTTTAAAAATCTGTTTCCTTAGCAACAGTAAGAAAAAGAGAACAAGAGATGGAGCTTTTGTAGATGAAGCTCACCTGTGGAAAGTTGACTGGCGATTAGAGCAGCATCTTGCAGAGCAGTTATCCAACAATGACTTGTGGCACAGAAAACTGATCACAACAGACACCAGTTTCATCATTTGAACTGCTTTTTGTTACTTTTTGTTTCATTTTTTCAGGAAGAGTAATAATATGCAATTACTGGAGAGATTATTATTTTGGAATGGATAAGTGTGCTAAACTGAGTAATCGCTATAAGCACTTAGCAGTGGATTGACGACTGTGTCAGGGTGTCTGTGTAGAAACAGATGCACACAGATGAACAAATCCAAGTGTGAGCAGAGCTTAACATAATGAAGCGTTGACTAATCTATTACAGCTGAAATAGAGCTGAAACATACAGTTCTGAAACATAAGGTTGTGGCCTAATGAATAGAGAATTTAACTTGTACCCTAAAGGTCATGGGTTCGAGTCTCAGGTCTGGCAGGATGGTAGGTGGGAGTTCTTTTCTTTTCTCCATTACCTAAATCAGCTGTACCTATTAAATCTGGCCACTTACAAAGGATTGTCTATGACCTAAAGGACCATTTTACAGCTGCATTGTGAACCATAAGTTATAGCTTTAAAAGTGAACTTTGACCCCATTTTTCTACTAATGGACCCCATATATTCACTTAAATGCATGAAATAGTGTGAATTAATATAGAGATAACTCCAAATGTCATGACACCATAAAGCTTCCCCGTGCTCTTTTAGGAAATATGAAATGCTCTTCACAAGAAATGCTAATATTGAGGGCAGGATACAGCAGTAACAAATTGCTATTTATATATATAGTTATAATGTTCCATGATATGAGGTATTTTAATCTAACACACAATTCATAAGCACATCTGGCTAAACTAAATGTAAACAAATTTTACTGCAATACTATGACCATTTACACAGACAAATTACAGTTTTTTTTTAATTATTATTCTTTTTTATTTAAACCCTGACCATTTCCACCACAGTGGTCTCAAATGACATGTTTTGCGCATTCTTTGATGGAAATGACAGTGGAAACTTCATTTTTATTTATTTATTTATAAATGTGATATATATTAATAATCTAATAATCTAATTTTATTTTATTTAGTTATTTTGCTTTATTTGGTTGCTTTGTTTGTCTTTTCTGAGGCTAATTTTATGCCTTAATTACATCATTATATATATATATATATATATATATATATATACATATACACACACACACACACACACACACACACACATATATATATATATATATATATATATATATATATATATATATATATATATATATATATATATATATATATATACATGTGTGTGTGTGGGGTGTATGTATATATATATATATATATATATATATATTAAAGATTTCACATTTTGTTTGGATTATATAGGATTTCCATATTCCATAATTAAAATTCTGTGTCTGGGAAAAGTATACAGCAATAATATCTATAAATAAAAGTCATGAAAAAAGTTTTCGGTACAATTAAGGACCTAAGATCACTTGAAAATAAAAGTGCCTGCAGTTAAAGGATCACACAGCACAGTGCTAAAGGGTCCTGACATTCTTGCCATGAGCCTTCAGTTATTTGACCACATAGATGCTAATGCTAACATATAATCCATTTCCTAAGCTGCATACGTTTCCCATTCCTGAATAGCACAAGCTAGGCCTCTCAATAAGCCTGTTCTGGTAGCAGTAATTATTCAATTTTCTCTCTTGTGGTCAATAGAAGCACAATGGCAATCAGGGGGCAAAGCGGATTTCAGCTGGTATCAGTCATTCTCTTTGTAGCAATTAGCCTAGCGCTATTACTACGCACTGATATCTGCTGAGACAGGCACTAAAACTCCGGCTGACACAGACCAGCTGATTAGCCAAGCTTAATTAGCCACGCTGCCTTTTAAATGGGGAAATCTGACTCTGCCATTAAACCTCAGTTGGGACCAAAGACTGTGGAGCTACGAAGACCATTCCAGCACCTTAATGATGCTAAAATGGACCGCTTCAGACCGCAGAGAGAAATCAAGAGCGGCCGCGCATCGCGGATAATAACCAATTGGAAAAGGTCAAAAACAACATACTGTTAAATAAGCCATTTGGAAATTTTGTGGGATAAATACTGAGCGAATCCGAGAGTCTGAAAGGCTAATGCTATATGCTAAAGGGAGCACAAAGGTTTGTACTTTCCCAGCAAAAATTGCCAGGTGTTATTTGGAAAAACTGGCCTCAAATATTGATACTAGCCTGTCAAATGGACAATCAGGAGATGCTGAATATGCTAATGCTTTCATCAGTGTTACTAGATGTCACTCATTGCAATTCAGGTTTATGTATTTAAAGCTCAGTAATGAATCTCAACTGGTGCTAACACCCCCCCCACCCAACAAAAAATGTGTGCATCATTGTAACATCAGATGTCGTCCATTCTGGTAATGAATCTTCACAGGAGCTAAAAACCAGAAACAACAAATGTAATTGGAAATATTCTCAGATAAATCCATGGCAAATGCAAGAGACTGAAAGGCTAATGCTAAACGATAAAGGGAGCAGCTCCAGTTGATAAAAGATGCCAGGTATGATTTGAATAAAAATGACCTCAAATATCCTTGCTAGCCTGTGGAATTCAGAAAGACAGAAGATACTGAAAATGCTAATGCACCCATCATCGTAACTAGATGGCCATTACGATGGCAGTTTGTTTGTGCACTTAAAGATCAGTAACAAATTTCAACAGGAGCTAGATCAACTCAGGTAAATCGACTCAATAAACGAGGCCAATAAAAAGCTGAACTATTTGGAAATATTCTCTGATAAATCCAGACCTAACTCAAGAGGCTAAAAAGCTAATGCTAAAGGGAGCACAAATGTTGTTGAACAAAAATGGCCTCAGATATAGAAACCAGCATGTGAAATTAACAGACAGGATATGCTTATAATGCTAATGCTAATCAGCCTTTCCAACAGTGGTTTGTTTATGTACCTTAAGCTCAATAATGAATCTCAATAGCAGCTAAACTAAAAAACAACAAAAACAAAAATCTGTTTAGGTATTTGGAAATATTTTCAGATAAATCCAGAGTGTACGCTAGAGGTTTAAAGGCTAATGCTAAAGGCTAAAGGGAGCACAAAGGTTTGTACTGTAACAACATAAGCTGCAAGGTTTGTTTTGAACAAAAATTGCCCCAGAATATCAAAGCTAGCCTGGGAAATCAACAAACAGGATATCCTAATATGCATGCATCAATGTAAGCAGATGTCGTCGTCGTTGTGATACCATTTTGTTTTGTACTTAAACTCAGTAATGCATCTCAAGAGGAGCTAAACGAAAAACAACACTGTTAAAATAAGTGATTTGAAAATTCCGTGCGATAAATTCAGAGGGAGTGCAAGAAGCTAAAAAGGCTAATGCTAAATGCTAAAGTAAGCACAATGTTTTTTTTTTAACAAAAACGGCGTCAGATATTGTAACTAGCCTGTGAAATTGACAAACAGGATATGCTAATAATGCTAATGCGTGCATCATCGTAACTAGACGTTGGCCATTCCGACGCCGGTTTGTTTATGTACTTAAAGCTCGGTAATGTATCTCAACAGGAGCTAAACCAACTCAGGTAAAACGGCTCAATAAACGAGGCCAATAAAAAGCATTTCATCTGAGGTGTCAACATGATTAATCATGCACTAAAAAGGATCCGGGACCTTCGAGTAGACGCGGTGATAGCAAAGACGATTTACATCTCGGCATTAGCGGCGGCAAGACAAGCAGTTAAGTGAGGCAGCCCATGCAACAGTATGAATATTTAATTAATAATTAGTCATGTAATTCCTCCTCAGGAATTATCATCCCTAGAACTGGTTTGTGAATTTAATTATTAGAAGCCTTTTTGTTTCCATGTCCCCCTCATTACTGTCAGGATTGATGCAACACAAACTTCATTAAAAATTAAAGCAAGAGTCTTAATTACAAGGCTACCCTGACTGAAGTTAGAATTAGCCAACTCAGTGATGTGCAAATGAGAGCATTATTTAAGAAACATGCTGGAAGTAGTTATGCTAATTTGGAGGGTTCACAGTAGCAGACCTTTTCACTTGCAGTTGCATATTCATTAAATACACTATGCAAATTTAATGTAGCAGTCTTGGTAATGCCTTGTTAATTTATTCAGATTTATTGAGTACGACTTGTAAAAAGTACCAATTTAATTACTCGATCTCCTTGGGAAGGTAGCGGGATACGACGGCGGAGGTTTTTCCACTGTGTAAATCAGGATTACTGTGCTTTGATAGAGAACGAAAAGGACACTGTTTTTAATAACTGGGCTTGAGAGACGTATTTGATTTACTTAAGCCGCACGCAAAGAGAAAATCACTTAAGTCATCTTAATGGAGAAAGGAGAGAAACGGCCGGAGATGTTGTGCTTGTTTGACCGAATTAGAGTAGATGCTGAGTCCACAGCAGTTGGTGGGAATGAGACCACTGAGACCAGTAAAAATAAATGGAGGTGCTGGAGAGCGTGGTGGGAACCCTTGGCTTTATACGCGCATTTTCTTGCTTTCACTCAAATGGTTCTATAATATAACAGAGAACAAACTGTATTTAGTGATATTTTTCAGTTTTGCATCTCTGTTGGTAATTTATATGACTTTGTTTATGAATAAGATGGCTAAGTAGCTGTGGCGCTAATGTGAACAAAGTGGGTTCGAGTCTGGCTCACATCATTTTCTGTTCCTTGTGTCTTTTCTTTCTCTGCTGTGCTCTTAGTTCTTCTTATTAATCAAAACTAATATAAATAAAACTGAAGGAATTATGGTCAACTTAAAAATTACACTTGAAATTTTTTTTATGTAGTTTTGTCAACTAACTGATAAAATAGATTTAAGTAGAAGTACCAAACCTACTAAAACTAAAATAAAACTAAACTGAATTTGTCAGAATATAAAATGAAGAAAGCACACAATTAATAAAACTAACATAAAATAAATCTTGATAGAAAACTAAAACCAAAATCTAATAAAAATGACACATTTTTTATATAAAAATAAAACTGAAAATTAAAAAAATAAAAGGTAATTCTAATAAAAGAATTGCAAAAATAAAATGCAAAAATATTTTGAATACACCAAACTCAAAAATCATGACTCGTAAATGTCTGTTGAGATTCAAACTGAGAAAAAAAAAAGTATTGGGATAGAAAATAATATAAATTCAACAAATGCACTTTTTCATTTTATTTGCAGTTATTAATAATTTTACAATATTATATATGAAGAGGATGCAACCATCTAAATTTAAGAAATATTCAGAAAACAAACCCTCAGATTGTAAATACAAGTTGAATTGATAATTTCTAATAATTATGTATAATATTAAGAAATAATCATTAATAACTTGTATGATCTAATGTTAACAGATCAATGAATTAACAAATTCATTACTCATTTATAAATTGAAATTAATAAAAAATAAATATTATTACATATTATAGTTACTTAGAAGCTACTTTTGTACAATACAAAATCGCGAAACAAAACCGAAAACTACTAAAACACATAAAGTCTGTGTGTAAAACTACTAAAACTGAGTTTGCAGACAGTCACAACTCAGGTACATATTTCTTTTTCCCCTTGACATTCCGCACTGGTTTTCATTTCTGTACAAACATCCCTTGGGAGACAAATAAAAATCCAAGTCAGTGTAGCGCACAACCCATGACAGCTTTCAGCTGCTTTATGAACTTGTTTTGTAGCTCAAGGGCTTCGTTGAGATGATAAGAGACTGCGAATGAAAAAGCTTCTTTCCAAAACAAAACTTTCATCTCCCCTCGACTCAAACAAAGGAATCGGACCTTTGACCACAACTTGTTAAAAACAGACAGTAAACGAGACGCCACGCTCTGTTTTTCCACAGGACTGATGGTGTTGAACTTGTTCTCTCAGATCTTTGTGCCGTGGCCAGTTATTAATGACTGGATGCCGTTCTCAAGGGATCGCCCTGCTTCTGTCATACTGGAAAACATCCTCAGGACTGTGGGCCAGTGAAGCTCAAAGAGCCGGCAAACACAGCCTGGAGTGGATCCACACAACACTGGCCGCGTCTTACAGACCTGCTCTCACCCCAGGATCTAATTACTTACTCGCATCTCTCCTATCATCTCCCGCTTCCTCCAGCAGGATCCCCATGGGTCTCTTGAGCTCAGACCCACACGAAACACACTGACATGGGGGAAGAGCTCAACCTCCGGCCCAACAACTGCTAGAATCCCTATCGAAGCATCATATAGACCATACAATCTCCTACAGCCTGATATTTTGTCTTGATAATGTTCAATAAAATCTGAGACGTGAACTAAATCAGTTAATAAACGACTTTAGGCTATGTTTACGCCAAACACGTCCTCAAAAAAAAAGTTTGTTTGCTACAGTTTGGATAAAAGTATGTGACGTGCAAGCTAAAAAACAAACAGAATTGCCCGAAGATGTGTACGATGGTACAGTGTATATGCCTTTTCAATTTAAAATTATTCATTAAGAGTAGCATAATTATGAGCATCTTTAATCAGGATCAATTTGATGTTTATTTAATGAATTATTTAATTTTAAGTTTTATTAACATTATACTTAAATTACACACACAGACACACACACGCACACACACACACACACACACATATATATATATAATGTATATATAATATTTTTTCCTATTTTTCTTTTAATAATAGTACACAACTAATTTCCTCTGTCCTCAGAAACACCGTGGCATATGAATATGCATGTTATTTTATCAGATAAATTATCTCTCGTGATCCTCAGAGGCTACAGCACAGTAAATAATTCAATTCAGATCCTCCCACGTCATGTAATGCTTCTCTGCTTAGCCACTTTTACTATATTTGTTTAATGTATTATCTAGTAAAATTGAACTGCGGATTTCGTAATGTTTTTACATTGTGATTTTTTTAAAGACAAGATAGATGGCTTTGAAATGACAGACAGCGCAGCATGATGCCGAGAGGACAAGTGGCACTTCATCTCGATTAATCCATCACAAAGCATGAGTGAATGTGTGTGTGTGTGTGTGTGTGTGTGTGTGTGTGTGTGTGAGAGAGAGAGTCTTCTATAGATACAGACAGTCATTGTCATTGTCAACCAGCCGTCTCTTGTTCTTTGACAAAAATACACTTTTAAACAACCTCAATAAAATTTTCTATAACTTATAACCCCATGCTATAGTAACAACACTCATGAACTAAACATAATCTAAAAAATATAAGCGCTTGTGAAATAAAAGTTTTAAATGACTACATTGATTTCTGTTTTCGTGTTATCAACATGTAGCAGAGATTGGGGCAAGTTGTCACAGTGTTTAAATGTATCGTGGAACTAAAAGGTTTAGACTCTGAAGTCAAATTACATGTGTTTTCTTCTGCATTGTTTTTACAAACATCTAGTTTAAAACAGTCAGAAATCAGGATAATCTTTTCTACCAAATTATTTAATTGTGATATTTTTTTTAAATATTTGTTTTATTGTTATTTTTGCTATAGCTGTTGAAGTGCTCACTAAAAAAACAAAAAAGTTCCAACATTATATTGCAATTAAGGAAGATTTTTTTTTTAGGGGCAAGTTGTCACATGTGTTTTATGTTATTGTTGTTGTTTTTGTAATTAATTGATTAATACACATTCTGTGCGTGAACCTTTTAATTTATTACTATTTCATGTTTCATCAAATGTGTCAAAAAACGTTTACCAAATTTAGCTAAAAAGCATTTAATAGACTGTTTAATGGCAAGGTCCTATTGTGACACCTCTTACATTGTGACAACATGCCCCATTATAATACTTCGGTTTCTACTATATTTATCAACAAATGAATTCAGTCTCAGTGAGCCGAAGAGATTTCTGTCAGAAACATTCTGACCCCATACTTTTGAACTGTAGTGTATGACAATTATACAGTTTTTCACTAGGGTTAGGTTAATATTTTCAATAAAATTTCAAATCAATGCCAAATTTGAAAGGCTAAGGTCCTCTATGTTCCCATTCGTTGGGCCAGTGCACGGAGGAGGCCCAGCCTAAAAACATAGCACAGAGTAAGCAAGGGCCCTGCTAGCCTGGAGGTATGAGAGCTCAGATCCCAAAGCAGCGCCTGCCTGTAATTACCCCAGGCCCATGAATAATGGCGGGTCCGCTCGCCCCGCGACGCTTTGATAGAGATGAGATTAGTTTAATCAAGTCCACGGGCCGGCCGAGGCCTCTGAATCTCATCACCTACCCCTCCAGTCACCCGTCTCAACACGTCCTGCCCATCTGCCATCCCTCGTTAGCTCCTACGCGCTAGCCGTGCTAAATTAATGTCTGTGGCGATTTCTACAGTCTTTATGATTTCTAGCCCGATAGTTTGATCCTCCAATCATCAGACGTGGGCAGAAAAAGCACACAGTTTAAGCCGTACTGATGGCCTTAACCTTTAAAACAGCCATGGCTTCTGAGGACCAGGCTAACAGGTTAGCGAGATGTGATATTTGGCACGGCGAAATCGGATAATGTCAGCGAGGAAAAACCCAAGCGCACACACACACCCTGCAACTTTCGCATACAAAAGGAGTATAAATTTCCATATGCTGAAATTTGACTGAAATTAGCATCACATTGGACGGATCAAAGGCGCGCATTGCCTCTCTATTGCACTATAGCACAGAAGCGCTAACACTCCCTTAGGGTCTGCCAGTTAAACTAGGGGATTAGTGAGGGTCTATTAAAGATTAAAGAGGTGGGTTTTACTTTATTATCCCAAACCAACAACTGTCAGTGTCAGGGAGATCCCCAACGCTCATTCAGCACAACAGATTGTCAATAATTCGTCAGAAAAAGTATTTTATGGGGGGATTAATAATGCATGTGTGAGTTTTAGAATTTAAGTCGCATAATTGTTATTGTTTGCGTCTCTTTCTGCGTGACTATTCCTCAGAGACGTCCCAACAAATGACAAATGAAAGGAGTGTTTATGGTTATTTGAATTGTGGGATACTACAAGTAAATTTAACAAGAAGATGTGTTTGTTTTGAAATACAAATCAAAACTAGCCTGGAATGTTCTACGGTTAAACTTTAGTAACAGCTTTTCTGACATGCTTAGAAATACATTCGTAAACATTTACAATAAAGATGCATAATAAATCGGTAGAAAATTCAAAAAAACACTGTATATGTGATTAATGTATATTATAATATTGTGTGTTTGCGTTTTTATATAAAAAACTATTATTGCCAAAAAATAATGTATTAATATTCATGCAAAATATATTTACTAGCCCATATATATATATATATATATGAATGCAAGTCATACACGCACATACACATGTATTTTTATACATCTAAATAATTTATATATGTAATTTATAGACATTTATATATTTAAAAATATAATTTCAGAGTATACTTTTATATTGTAAAATAATAATAAAGTAAATGTAATAAAGTAAGTGTTTAATAAAGTAAATGTATAACAAAATAATTAAGTAAATATTTTATACAAAATGCAAACATATAAACATGTCAATTATTTTGTATTAATATAACTATTTTTCATTGATAAAATAACGTAATTTCACTTAGTTTACAGTAATGCTTTTACAGTAGAAATCTATGTGGCAAAGCATTACAGTTTCAAAAATATAGCAAGACAACTTTAACACTATAACATCAGAACTAGTATCATAAAATTACTGAAATAGTTTGTACAAAGACAAATCTACCCAACAGGAATTGCGCTAATAACGCATAACCGGACACTGATGCATCTTATTCACTTATTTTTTAACAGAAGAATGAAACACTTGCCATATAGACTTCCTTAAATGACTTTAAACCCAATTTTTACTTATTTTTTTACGAATTGAGGGTTGAGTTTTTTTTGTTGTTGTCCCAAATCCCGTACACAGCCTCCAAACACACCTTAGAAACAATCAACCAAATGCTATTATTCACTTTTGAGGGAATTAGTGCGTTGTACAGGTAATTAACCAAAGAACAACCATCAATTATGATGACCTTGCTATACTGATGGCTTTACACACATTGTAAAGTCAACTTCAACACGTCCCAAATGTGTAACTAGAGTAGTATGTTTAAAATCATTTAAGCACCTCTCATTAGAAAGATCAACATTAGATTACTCACACTAATGTGTTTACCCCCTGAGGCGCTGCGCTTCTTCTTTACAGACAACAAATCATTTTTTTGTCAAAACTGAGTAACACAGCATGAGATGGGTGCAGTACGCGATGTGTGTGTGGGTTACGATTGCAGACTAGAGGAACTTTGCAAACAAAGCCCAGAGTGAAGGGCTCCCAGTTTTGACTTTCACACAGCCTCTGTCAACAGCAGAGCCTCCGAGCTGAGAGATATCACACCATTACAGCACTATTTGGGAGCCATTCATCAAATCAGACACAAGATTAATTAAGCCTACGGACTGAATTACCCCCGGTCTCTTCTCATAAAGGTGTACCTCCAGCCCTGGATGGGGGTCTTTGAAGGAGGGGGTGGGGGACTGCTTCTGTCTTACACATGTAGACATGAGCTTGTAATATAAGAGGTGCATGGAGCCCAGCATGAAGCGAGTCATGTTCACATGCTAAAGTCTGACTGATTGGCACTGATCACAATGGCAGGGTCAAGTTTGTCAGGAAAACGCCCATTTCATCCTAAAATGTGGAATATATAGTTTGCAGAATATTTTGCATAAAGAAGATTAGGCTCTGTTTTGTATTGTTAAAATGTTTTGCATTGACATAATTGTGATAATTGTAATAATCCTAATAATAATCTTACCATTAAGATAATTTAAAACTCCAATTTTTCATTACTGTAATGTGTTATTTGTATTTTATTTTATAAAAAAAAATACATTTATAAAATTCATTAAATACAAATATACCCTACATGTTAACTAATATGATTATGATTTTAGTGTATTTTATTCCTGCATTAAAGTAGGGTTACAAACCTTTTATCTTTGCTAATATATATATATATATATATATATATATTGTAAAATATATAATTGAAATAATTTAAGTAAATATTTTTTATATAAAATGTAAGCATATAAATATATCAATTATTTTGTATTCAGTACAGTAGTACAATAGTTTACAGTGATGCTCTTACAATAGAAGTCTACGTGGCAAAGCATTGCAGTTTCAAAGGTATAGCAAGACGACTGACACTATAACATCAAAACAATTAAAACACATTGATTTAAAAAATAATATATTTGTATATATTTTCAATTGATTTTGTGGTAAATAGCGATATGTTTTTATGAGATTGTATATATAGTGTTTGTGTTTGTGTTTATATATATATATATATATATATATATATAGAGAGAGAGAGAGAGAGAGAGAGAGAGAGAGTATTCTCATTTAATATGTGACAAATCATTATACAAAACTGGCAGAAAGCTTGTCACCCACATTGCTTAGCTAATAATTATTATGTATAAATATTATGTCACTTCCGTAAGTGAAGCTCATAATCAAGACAATCACAGGACTAAAAGCTTTTCCTGTACAGTACGCTGCCTATGAAGGAGGCAATTCTCAAATGATGGATCTGCATCTGGAATCATTTTCTTCATAGTCAGTTTTCCCGGCCTTTGAATCCGGCACACCGCAGATATACATCACAGCTTTAAACAGCCATCATATCTGCCAAGATAAATGCTTGCAATCTGAACTGTGAGGTGGGGCTAATGGTTTTCCATCGGCGGGCCATCTTTCCCCTTTTTCCCTTTTACACAAACATATACATTAAACCCACAAAGCAGACGCGCGCACGCTCGCGCAAACATCCACATCCGCCCACACGCGCCGACACGCGCACACATTTTAATGAGTTCATTAGCCCAGTGCATCCTCCGAGCGGGTCATATCTTGATGAATTGTGTGTGGCGCCTTGCTCCGGGGTAGGATTCATCGCTCAAGTGGCATGAGGAGAGACCGAGCAACCAAATCTGGATGGAGCTAAGAAAAATAAAGAGAGGGATGAGGAAAAAAAGGGGCAAGGTGTTTGGACCACCAGAGATTTTCCTCCCACATGAGCGCGGCATCAACAGAGACATTAAGAATCTAATGTGCTATTATTCTCCATTGCGCCCCTAAGCTTTAAACATCTGTCCTGTGGGTGGCTGTGGTAATAGGCATGGGCTTTAGGACCTGTTTCCGAGACTAGACACTGGCCCCCACGAGGGCCCTTGACACGCCGGCGACTTAATCTGCAACTCCTTCCACAAAATTGACATTGTCTAGAGAGTAAAGCAATCACCCAAACCGGTATTACAGAGCATTTATGTTTGAGCTAGGCTTCCAAACAGCAAATCTTGACCTTTTCGAGACACCCCGTCTCCAACCTCCATTTTCCTGGCCGAGTATTTCCAAACTTCCTTGAAGAATTATGTTTGTCATTGGACTTGACTCTCCTCGAGGAGGGCTGTGGGTTTAAATTCAGACCCGAGCAATCTGTTTCACCTAATACCGTCGTGGATTTGGGACCTGAGAGAAAGAAACAGAGGATGAAAAGTGGTAAAAGGCAAGAGAGGGGGATATATTTCTAGATCTATGGACAGATTTGGTTTAGCAGAGAGTAATTTAGGTATTTGGGCCTGAGGTCTCCTGCCCCGTGTATTATGACATGTGTTCGCTGTCATACAAACAGACTGAAGTCACAAAGACGGACATCAAACAGAAAAGATTGCAAACAGTTACAATAAAAATAAAACAAAACATTTCCCATGTCAATATGTTACACCACACCAAATATTAAGACTGTTGTGTTCATTTTTTTTTTGTAGAACGCAAAAGGGGAACATTTAAAAATCTTCATGAAGGCCATTTTCTGAAAGGGGCCATTTTCAATTCAATTAAAAATGTCATGTGGTGCAACCGGCAAATGAAAACGTGTTTTCCTTACACCGCTAAATGCATGAGTGTACACGTCCTTATAATTATTTCACAAATATTTCCAAGTTTTTTTCTTATGAGGTGAATTATTAATTCATAAATACCTTTACATATTTGCAAAGTCATACCACATGACATTTACATTTAATAAAATGTCAAATTTAATTAATAAAAAATATATAAATGATTACGATATAAATGCAATAAAAAAAATATATAAATTAGTCATTCATATAACCCATTACATATTTTGGAAGTCGCACCACATGACATTTACATTTAATAATTATTTGTTCAGCAAATCAAAGTCATACAAAGTCATCAATCAAAATGTAATTAATAAAAATATATATAAATGATTATGCAATTAAGAATATATAAATTAGTTATTCATGTAACCCATTACATATTTGGGGAGTCAACTTGGGAGTAACTTGATCTGTAAGTTGACTTTTAAAAGACTTTATGACCTTGACGCACAGTCATAAGGGTCTGCATATTTCATCATGACTTTGATTTGCTGAACAAATTAATAAGCATTGAAGCAGGATTAATAATAATAATAATAATAATAATGAAATAATAAGCTTTCTCTTCACTATATCATCCTGATATTTGTTTTTACTTCATGGCCCTCAAAAAATCTACATTAATTTTAGAAATTAAAAACATGCTCATCATGGAAAAGGTGTATTCAAGTCATTATGTGCAGGAATTGCGATTTAATGTTTGTTATATATTTATAAAAATGAATAGGTCTGACAAATAAAACGAGTGTCATGTCATTGACCCATGGAGGTTTTCCCAACTGACCTGTGATAGTTTATTATTAACAGTCTCATGCCGTAATGAGATCCTGTCTGGCTTCATCGTTGAGCTTTGTAGTGTCATTGTCACTTACGTCCCCCTGTGTTTGAATGCTTCATCAGATGCCGTGTGAGCAGACAGAGTGACCACCGGGGATTTGAGGCGGGCCGAGCAGAGCAGACATTCATATTTATAAGTCAGGCAATCTGAGTGATAAAGGGGGAAGGACATTAACGGCATCAAACGATGCAATTTTCACCAAACATTCTTAAAGGGATAAATGTGCTGCTTTCATTCTCACTTAACCTTTGATCTGCTGTATGTTGCTCAAACACTTACAGTAGCAGCTCAAAGTGGACATTAATTTCCTCTGATTTGTTTCATTTAATGGCCGACTGGCATCATTCTTGAGGCTTATGGAAAATGCTGTGAATAGCATTAAGTGGATTAAGAATTTGCCAGTGATTTCTGTTATGTGACTCCAATAATGTCATAGATACAATCTATATAGTACTGCACTGTTAGAATAGACCTGTATTCTGTAGTGCTAGTTAAGTTTGAAATAGTTTGTATTCTAAACAAGTATGATGGTAGCACTTTATTCTACAGTCCTGTTCCTCATGTACATACTATGTACTTATTATAGTAATTACAATAACTATGTAATAACTAGGTACTAACCCTGAACCTATCCCTAAACCTAACCCTACCCCCCGTAGTTACCTTGTATTACCAGAACTTTCTTAGATAAATACACTGTAAGTACACTATAAGTATATGTAAGTACACCTACTGTAAAATAAAGTGCAACCAGTATGATTTTTGACAAAAATGAATATGAAAAATTAGTTTTTTCTTCTTCAAAAATGTCAGGAAGAAAAAGGCCAGAAAAAGTAATTTTGTAAAAAAAAAAAAAAAATTATATTTCTTTGAAAATAAAAGTATAATATTTAACAAAAATGCTCATTAATATATATATATTGACCAATATGCAGAAAGACCCTGTCGACTGTCGGAAGGTCAATAAGCTTCCTACAATAAAAGATAATTTGATGTATTTATGACAGACAAGATACGTTTTGTGGAATTTCATGCGGTGCAACTTGCCCAATATATGTAATGATTTTCATGAATCAATAATTGATGTCAAGGTGTAAGAAAGAAGTTTAAACCAAAATGAATACATTTCTAATAACCTGGCATGTGTGTTTCAAACAAGGCTTTTCCTTTTCTTCATCATTGACCCTCTTAGCAATAGTCACCATCCACTATCATTGTATGGAAAAGAGCCTGGACATTTTTCGAAACTTCTCATTTTGTGCTAGGCCAAATAAAATAGTTTGGATGGATGTGAGAGTGAGCAAATGATGACAGAAAGCCCAATTTCACTCTCAATAATGAGCACTGGATAGTTTAAAAGGGACTTTTTTTCTGAGACACAAGTGGAGTAAAATTTGCAATAGATAGTTAATTGCCTCAAAACTGGCACCAGAGAATGAAAAATTCATGAAATCGGTGTTGCTATTAACAAAGAGAGGGAGACCGAGAAATCTATAACTATGGTTTCTCACCATTAATTGAATTAAATTCAGTCTGAGGACAGATAAATCTGGCTTCAAGGCACCATATTCCCTCCAGGACCTAATTAAATATACAGTCTTTAAAACACAAAAATAATCATTTGATTCATAGAATATTAATGAGATGATGGAAGGCGTGCACTTCCAGACTGCAACAGTCTCTCCTTCACTCACAATACATACGCAACGCAACACACCACAAACAACTCCTTGTGTGTGTAATCCAAATAAGTGTTGTTTCCTGCTCATAGAGCATCTGTTAGCGAAGGAAAAAACAGTTGCAACCCTCTGCTCCTTTTTGTTTTTCACAAAAACAACACATCCTCTTTCCGTTCAGTCGTGGAGAGAAAAAACGAGTCTATCTAAATAGTTAACAGATGGCTAAATCTGGTGTCTTTGAGCAGTGTTTCCCAGCAATTAAAAGTTTCTGCCTGTTATTCTGCTCCCAGAGTGCAGATTGCAAACAACGCAAGAGGTCAAATATCTGGAAGGGAAATGAGGGACTGGAGCAACCGCATGCCGGTCTCATCTGGCGCTGCGCAGGACGAGCATTCACCTGAACGTCCGTAATCACCCAGCACCTATGTGAATAATTAGTACAATAATTACCAGCTTTAAAACAAGGCTGAACGCTGCCCTCTCGCACGACGCCATCAAGGAAAACAGGTGTTGCCGATGCCTGGAAGGGACAGAGATTAAAGATTATTTCACTATCTGGTCTCTCCTTCAGGCTAAAGCGATCTCCCCCACTCTCTCTCTCTGTCGAGCACGGAGAGGGGGCCGAGCGGGGGCTCATTTTCCTCCAGCGTGGCAGTTTTGGGAATGGCGAGTTTGACAGAGAGTGACTATTGTTTAATCTGGGAGAGTGATACGTCCTTGAGATTCCTGGACGCTCGGTGTCCACATAACCTAGAGCCAGGTGGAGGTTGTCTGTTACTAATGAGGAGTTTGCACTGTGGAGAAACAGAAAGAAGTGTTATTAAACAAAACTACATGATACAGGGAAAAAGTGACGGTGCCATGTTGTTGGGCTGTCGCTGAGGTGTTTGTTGCTTGCTGCAAAAGTTTGCTATGGTGTTGAGTTCCTGCCAGGATCTTTGTAGTTGATAAGGTGTCCTGCGTGTTTAAACATGTTAGTGTGCAGTTGTTATGGTGTTCTGTACAGTTGCTAGGGTATTGCTCTGTAGTTGCTAGGATGTTGTGAGTTGCTGGCTAGGTGTATTTGGTCTTTTGAGTGTTTTAGCATGCAGTTATTAAGATGTAGTAGATAGTAGCTACTGTAGTCATGCTGGGTGGATGGTTTGGTGTTTTGGTGGTTGCCAGGGTGTTTTATCATGTTGCTATGCAGTCCCAGGTTAAAAAAGTCCACTTTCATAATGTAGCTACTTAAAGTGCTCTATTTTTGCGCACTAATTTTATACTAAATATACTAGAAATGATTCTTTAGTACTCCGTCAGATTAAATTAAGATCATGTAAGTGTACTCAACTGTGCTATTTTGGCACAGTACATTTTTAAAATACTATATCTGCATACAAAAAGATTCTAGTATAATACGTACAAAATAATAGTGCACAAAAATAGAACACTTTAAGTACATTATGAAAATATACTTTTTTATTTTATTATTTTATTCTTTTACATGGGGTTGTAAGGATTTTCTGTTAGTTATTGAAATCATGCTGGGTGGTTGCTAGGGTGTTGCTATACAGTTGCTAGGGTGTTGGGAAACATTGACAATGTGTATGTGGTTTATAAGGTGTTCTGAGTGATTTAGTATGTTGCTTTGCAATTATTAAGACGTACTAGATGGTCACTAAAGTCATGTTGGGTGTTGGTATGGTGTTTGGGGTGGTTACTAGGATGTTACCATGCTGTTTCTAAGATATTGAGAGTTGATTTTAATAAAATAAAAATAATGGCCAGGGTGTTGCTATGTGGTTGCTAGGTTGTTGTGAGTAGTTGGCAGGGAGTATGTGGTTGATAAGGTCTTCTTTGTGTTGCTAGGTGGTTGCAAGGGTGTTTTCGGTTACTTCCATGGTGTCGCTATGTGGTATCTAGAATGTTGTGAGTCATCGGCAAGGCACTGAAATGTAGTTGTTAAGGTGTTCCTATTGTTTAATTATGTTGCTATGCAGTTATTAGGTTGTTTTGTGGGTGCAAAAGTGCTGTCAATGGTTGCTAAGCGTTTGGAATAATGCAGTGTGTTCAGAATGCTGTTATTCAGTTGTTAGGGTAACATTCTAAATTCTAAGTTATATTTTAATGGTTAGAGTGTATGATAAATACTTGTAAATAAGAGGTTTGTTGAAACCTTTAAAGGGACAGTTACCTGTAAAATAAACATTCTGTTGTCATTTACAAAATACATTTTGAATTAACTGGAGTTGACACTTCCATCGCAGTGCTTCGCTCACCCACATGCGGTAATTGTGCCGCTCTCGTAATGTGCTTTGATGCTGTCCTCTCAACAACTTAAGCAGTGAAGCCAGGCAGCCCAAGGGTGTTTGTTCTTGTAGGAATTACTTAAAGACTTGTCAAGATGCCACCGTCACATGGCTTATTTTCTGTTTGTTCTTCTCACTTGTGTGTTTTTGAAATTACTACAACAGGTGCGACAGATTTGCACAACAGCGGTCTAGGATGTTTGATTGCAGACAATAAGAAGAGAGTTGTTTTGTTCCTAATGAAAGCCATTTGGTAACAGTATCGCATACCAGTGCACAATATCTGTCATAAATTAATGAAAAAAGAAATGAATGAATTAATAAATAATTATAAATATGTAAAAATAAATTAAATATTTATATATGAGATTAATTGTGATTAATTCATTAAATTGAACAGTAGATCTTGTAATTCATTATATTTTTCATTCAATTTAATTACAAGATCTGGTGTTTAATTATCTAACTTAAATCTCATACATATTTTGCTGACAAACACCCCAAAATATCCTGTCATATAGAATTTAAATGTGCACATTTAACAGCATTATTATTAGTATTATTATTATTTACAATTATATCAAAATAAACTGATGAAAGTTTAATCAAATTAATTACATAATATGCTGCTAAATTAATCAAATTGCTCACATATATATCATGTAATCAATGTCATTTAGGGGCTAATCACATCAGGAAAGCCAACATTTATTTTAATAAAAAAAATAATAACATGATATGCTTCTTTATTAATCAAATTGCTCACATTAATATCATATAATCAATATTTGCTGAACATCATGGAAGTTTCTTGCACAATTTTTTGTTGATTTATTTCTTTTTATAATCAGTCACACACACAATGTCTTAAACTGACATCCCTAGAATTCAGGAACTACTATAAATTGTCAGTAGTCATGCTAACATATTAAAATAATGGTTTTCCATCTAAATATTTTGCGTAAAATTGAATGATATCTTCACTGCCAGCTTATTTCGCTGGTCTTGTGGTGTCCTATGGCTCTCACTCTGGGAGCTCAAGGCAGCCGAGACATTCTTTGTCATTATTATTTGATTCCATTCATCATCCTGGCCCACAACAAAGAACACTGCTATATGTACAATTTAAATAAAGTTTAGTGTGACACTCGCACTGACAAGCTGATGTATCCATTCAAGAAGCTGCAGAATATGTGCATGTCTATGCAAAATAAAGATGAATGCTGGGGGAAACAGACAGCGGGTGATTAAGGTGCACAAGTTTGTGGCCGATCTGTCATGCTATCCCTATTGTCTTATGATTCCTTATCATTAGTTTCCCTGACAATGATTTAGCAGTCATTGTCAGGGAAGTATTCCCCCTCATTGCCTTTCACTGTGTTTAAACGTAACCTTCTTTCAGGAACGGCTGCCATTCGTCACTTTTGACCTGTCGAGCAAGACAAAATTGGACACTTCCAACCGTGGCCTTTTGTCCTGACACGGGCAGGCAGGTATGCAGAATCAGGATGGAGGACGGAACCGTATGCATCCATAACATTTAACCACCTCGGAATGATTACTGCCTCTAATTTCTTTGGGGACAATGGGACTTTGGTCCCACTGCCAAGTCGTTTTTATTAGTTTGTGTCTGTCTTTCTGCTTTATTTCAGGTCGTTGCCTGGTGACTGTTAAATAAGAACCAGGGGCAGGTCAGCGTGCAGGCCAAGGAACGGTTGAAAGCGAGCCCCCTGGTCCCTCTCTCTGGCAGCCAACAGCTGATGCAGAAAGTCACCATCCATCTCTGGCAGGATGTTAATGATGCAGCTTTTGGGAGGAGAGGAACTTAGACCTACTTTGCAGGTAATTCTCTGTTGATTCGTGTCTGCTGTTTAGAGTGTACGCCAGTGAAATGCGATAGGAAATGGGCCTGTGGAATCCCTTGAAGACATGGAAGGTGTGTTTGATGTCCTTGTAGTCTCCGTTTAGGCCTTTGGTTGTGTTCTTCTAGCTATGCTTGGTGCTACAATTTCATGGCTCTTTCCAACACAATCTCATGGCAATTCAATCACTTTTTTTGTGAACTGACAGATGATATTGTGTCCTTAGACGTGATGCAGTAAAGGTAATTTTACAAAGTTTATCCTTTGGATTTTTGAAATGTTTTGCATAAAGACAGCAACCATGTCAAAACGATACCTGTGCACATGCATCTGCGAAAACTACTAAAAAGCTTAATGCATGCCAGGCCAGTTGTTGGCAATGTCACTTTGTAAAGAAACTTGTGCATGCCCATAGACTGAACACATAATATAGATTCACATTACATTACCAACGTAATGGCAATTACGTTGGACCCTAAATGGACCCTAAACCTACCCCTCACAGAAATCGTCGGGTCGTACAAATGTGTATGAATTAGCCAACTTGTAAAATACGTACAAATTCGTCAAGAAAAAGCGTTGAATATAAAATTCAAGTTTTTTTGTAAATTCGTGTTTCAAGATGATAAAAGTTTAATTTTGAAAAACTTGTACTTTGAAACTTATTTTCAGCAGTTTCGTTTTCAGCCAAAACGTATAAAAAAAAAAATTCTGGTCTTAGCTGAAAATTATATTGTGTAAAAACCAGCGAAAATAATTTGTCTGTCCAGACAGGACATGGCTATAAGACACAACTAAATTAATTAAGAAGTGACAGCTTACCCGAAGAGCTTGTGGGCAGAGTCTCTTTGCACAAGTACATAATCGAATCCATAAATTTTAAAGAATTGTTAACTTATTAAAAGTACATACTGAGTGACTCATACACTCTTTGACTTGGAATACACTTGTTCGTATTAAGTTCACAATTTTAACGTTCATGTGTTTTTTGTTTAATTAATTTTTATTATCTGCTTTCAGAATGGTGATAAAGCTCATGCAAAATGATATTCAAACTCACATCAGACACGTTTAGGTTTAAATATCATAGGTTTCTCTTCAAAATCTCTTCAAGCTCATAATCAGTACCCGAGATCATAATTGTTAGAGTTTTTTGTTGTTTCAGTCGTTGCAGAAATAGAAACTCTAAAACAAAAATAATAATAATACATATAAAAAAAGTCTGCTGTTGCTTTTGCGTATCACCATCGTTGCTGGTTGGAACAAATATTCTGGACTTGCTTGCTCTTAAAAAAGTTGCTTTTCTTATGAGACTAGTTTGTCCTTTCTGCTTCTTGAACTTTTCTGAATGGTTTGGACTTGATTGATGCCCCTGGGTAATTCTTTGGAGCTGTTTGCCAAATGCTGATTTCCTCTGGCCGTCGTCCATCTGCAAACAGTAGTTTGGGCAGGTGTGAAACTGGCCCTTGGAAACGTCCCATGATCTAATTCACAAGACTTCTGTGACATTTTCAGACTGAACATGTGTTGCCAGGAAGTGAAGCACATGTTGTCCACAGGAAAGATGTAAATAATTATCTGCTCACAACAGGTTTTCTTTCCCACTGGGTGTTCTTCCAAATTTGGCCACGAAACTTGGAATAAATAAAATTATACTAATGATCTACACACTTGAATGAAGAACTTGGGCAAGCTTCTATAATGCTATTCAAAATTACAATAATATGCCCTATGTTTTCATTTGTAGATTGATCTTTTGAGGCTAAAAAATGTGGTTGAACAAACTGATATGACTCACATCATCTCTAGATATTTCAGAATAACTATAAACCAAATGTTTTCCACAAGCAGAATTTAGTTGCAAACACTTTGCTTTTGCCTAGAAAATACATTCAAAGCATGAGAATTCCTTTAGATGCACAAAATATTTTGTACTCTGTAGAAAAAGAAAACCTTGCAGCCCTAGAAATGAAAATCTTTAAATATGTTGGCGAGGTTTGAGGAATCCAGACAAACAAACATACAAATAAATACATACATGGATTCAATTACATCATGCTGCTTAGTTAATCAAATTACTTGCAGTTAATATAATAAAATCAATATTTGCTAAATTATGGAATTTAATTGCACATTTTCTGTTGTATTACAGAGACACCAATTTAGCAATTGAGCTATATACAAAATACATACAAAATTAATATTAATGAGTTCATCTAAATTTGTAAAATCTCGTTTAGCCATATAGAGTAATTGTAGCATCACACTGTAGCATCTACACAAAGCAACATTAGGCAAACATTCTCTGCATGAAATATCATATAAATATATCAGTTACAGGATCACGTTTAAAGGATAATTGTCTCGTACTTGGATTGTGACGATCAGTAACAGCAGCATAAATCTCCAGCATTCACAATGAACTATGATTAATCAGTCTTAAATCCGACACCCAGTGATCACAGTCATTATTCTGCTGCTGAGGGCTGGTTCAACTACAGCAAACGTCAGTTTTAAATCTCGCTTGAGCAAAGTTGTCGCAGCAGAGATGTAATATGTTTGCCTTTCGATTCAATTAGCTTACAAAAGACCTTGAAGCGATGCAATCAATTATGGGATGATGTTCTTTTACCCTGCAGAACTGCTGCCTTCAAGTCACGTAGGAATGATCGCATTTATGACATTTGTGTGCACTCTGATGTCACAAAACCATAACTGACAGCATACATTTCTAAGAATAATGGTGGTGAAATGGTTTTGATCATAATTTGTTGATGGTAAAGTGTACGCATTTTGTGTATTGTATGGATTTTTGTGTAAAAAATGTTAAACACCTATCGCACATCCTTTGCACCTCATTAGGTTGAACTAGTGCTAGCCCAGCTAACAAGCTAACAAATGTTTTTATAATGTTGACTCAAAGTTACAAACAAATGTTCTTCCAGTAATGAATGTACATTTGGAGTTGTCTGGTCTTGAATAATGTTCTCAAAAGTTTGGCACAAAAAAGTTAGTTATACATCGTTAATGAAACATTTTGTTTTCAGAAAAATTTTAATTGGATGTTCAGCTAGCGGTTGTTAAAACGTATCATTTGATTCAGAACGTTCAAAGAACATTCAAATGTATGAACATTCCCTTGTTTGCAAAATTCTAAAATGTAACGTTTCCTTAAAGGGATAGTTCAAACTAAATAAAAACTGTCATTAATAACTCAATGATATTGTTCAAACCTGTGCGACCTTCATTCATCTTCGGAACATGTGAGTCCACGTGACATCATTGGTTAAACAGTAATGAAACTACAAGACACTCTTAGTTCATTGTCTATATTCTGGTTTAAATAAGTTAGGCTGGGCAAAACTTTGCAAGTCATCCTCTCGGTCAAAATCTTTAGACATGTTTACGTAGAAGTTTTATGCACAGTGTATGTCTTCCTCTGCTTGTAAACAAGGCACAGCACATGTTGTTCTACGTCAAAACACCGGCTCCTGCGTCAGCAGCATCACATGCACTGTAATACTGTCGTGAACGCTCATGGAAGACTGACAAGGAAGAAAATAAATGAAATGTTGTTGTTTTTTGTTGTTGTTTGCGCACAAATGGGTATTCTCATAGCGTCATAACATTAAGGTTGAAACCCTGATGTCAAATGGAGTATTTTAACGATGTCCTTGCTATCTATCTAGGCGTAGTACATGGCAGTTGCGTTGCTGTCTGTGCAGGGTTAGAAAGCTCTTGGATTTCATAAAAAATATCTTAATTTGTGTTGCGAAGATGAACAAAGGTTTGGAACGAAATGAGGGTGAGTAATTAATGACAATATGTTAAATTTTGCGTGAACTATCCCTTTAACACTGCATAACAAACTACAAAGGTAGTGGTACTGAATTTTCATAGAAACATAACATTAATGGGAGCAAACTGTTCTTAGAATATATTTTTATTAGCTGAGATGCCTCCAATTCATTACCAAATAAAATCACTTAATCGTATAATAATCACTTTTTACTTTCCAAATTACTAGCACATAAAAGCTTTCTAAGGAACTTGAAATACACTGAAACAAAGTAGTAGCATACTTTTGTTATTGCTAATGTTAATAACGTAGCTTGCTAAGCTACATGCTATACTAACATCTAAATTTCTATAACTTCACATAATGCTAAAAAAAAAATCACAATTCTAAAATATTCACATTCAAAAAATGCTAGAAACTCCTTTAAAACAAACCATAGTTTGTTAGCTGTATTCACACTTTCTGAGCCACCAACCCAGAGCCACGGAAACAAACAAAAACCCATCATGACAAGCAGGATATGGACATATTACACCTCCCCTAACATCTACTTATAGAGCCTGTGTCCACTAATGGTCTCCTCTTTGCAACCATGTGTTCTATCATTTGATCTCATTTGGCTAACAATAAAAGAGCCAATTAAAGCATAGCCACATTACTTT
The DNA here is from genome assembly GCF_023724105.1 of Carassius gibelio. Lineage (NCBI taxonomy): Eukaryota > Metazoa > Chordata > Actinopteri > Cypriniformes > Cyprinidae > Carassius > Carassius gibelio. The sequence continues at coordinate 15,403,386 of NC_068420.1, read as the reverse complement.
GTTAATAAAGCAGACAGATTGACTCAAGGGAACATTTCATTGGCAGTTAATTATGCACAGTGGTAGTCTCGAACCCACTGAGCCAATGTGTAGCAATAAAAGCCGTTATACTGCTGCCAATTCCCACTCACAGCTGCATTCAGCTCTAAAACCAATGGATAGCGGCTTGCTGAAGCCGGGCAGACACTCTCTGAAGAGAAATAGAGAGATTTGCAATTCCACTGCTACCTCTGAGAGTTGGGGAAAGGTCCGTTTTTTTAATGAACAATGGAACAATGACGTCACTCTTTCAACAGAAAGGTCAACTTTAGGTCACTGTTGGTTTGCCAAATGCTGTGGTTCTTGGAGTTGAGCAAAAAACGAAAGGCAGCGAGAGAATTAGCGTTTTGCTGTACCTCTAAAGAATGGCTTCAGCACTTGCCTACAACAAATCTAACAAAGACGCCCCATTGTCTCAGAGTCAGTTTAAAGCTATCAAGCATGAATCGATGAAACTTAAGCCTGTCACTGCGTTGGATGGCTTGACCTCGAGTGATAAACTTGCGTGTCTATCTGCACAGGCTGTATCCTCATATAAAGCAGTGTGTGAACAAGGACTCGGTGTGGCAGACTGACATTTTGTCAATACTGTATTGGCATTCCACTTAACCCCGGAGACAGAAGGATTATGATGTTGTTTCAGAGTGGTAAATGGGTTGTTTGAGCTGTTATTTTCCTGGAAGGTTTACTCGCACAGGATCAGTCAGTTATTTATGTCCCTGTGTGTGCTGCGCAAATGTAATAGTTAACTGTTTTGGCGCTTGCGTGATCCTAAACACCTAATTTTTTTCCACACACCGAATGTTGATGAGTAATAATTGCCTGAAGAACAGTTTCAAATTATTATCGGTGGTTCTAATTTTAAAATGTTTCAACATTAAAGCAAATAAACCATGAGAATTAATTTTAAAAAAATTATGTTAATAAAAACATTATATAGCCCAGGCTTTCATCTGTTACACAACATTGAACATTGATAGCAGTGCCAGTGTTTAGAGGTTTCAGATCATTTCAAATAATATTTTTAAGCATAGCTTTTCCTGACAGCTTATAATTCTTTATAATTAGTCTTCAATGCAATAAAAATGATGCTTATTGATATTACTCTACATTTAAATATTTATATTCTTAAAAAGGCACATTTTGCAATAATTGTAGGATATTCATGAACAAATATAAAATATGTATACAATAATATAAAATAATAAACATGCTTGTATAAAATATTTTCTTGAAACTAGTATTTCTAATGAATATAATATAGTTTAATAATTCTAAATATTTAAATTATTTTATAATACTATTTAAATGTTATTTTATCAGCATACTATTATTATTATTATTTCAAATTGTTTGACATTTAAAATATTATTTAATATTTTAACAATATGTTATATGTAAATGTAATTAAATTATTCACTATTTTTTTATTGAAAAGATTCCTTGCAAACCATGGTTATTAATTTTTTTTAATTACGATTACATTAACAATATTTATTCAAATCAACGTTAATACCTTAAATGGTAATCCAGTAAAAATTATTATTTTTGATAATTCCCAACATATTCATTTTCACAGCAAGGCAATACAAATAGGCACATTTTGCAACCACTGTAGGATATTTATTATTAATAATAATACAAATATTTCATATAATATTATATACTCTAAGTACTTAATAATGAACTACTATTATGTTATGATATTATTATTAATAATATTAGTAGTAGTAATTAAAAACAGAATATTTAAAATGCATTTTAAGTATTTTAGAATCATATTTAAATATTATTTAATCAAAATCCTATTTAATCTTATTTAAACTGTATTTAAAATATTATTTAATATTCAAACAATATATAATAAAATGTGAATTATTATCTAATACTAATTTTAGCTTTGTTGCTTAAAACTATTTACTATTTAAAAATTTTTTCTAAAGATTTGATGTAATTCCTTGTAATGCATGTTTATTAGGCAAATTAAATTAGCTGTATTTATTCAGAACAACATTAATACCTTGAACTGTGCTCCTGTACTAAAAAATAACACAGTCAGACCAGTCAAAACCAAATCACTCCAGTTGTCTAGTTATGAAGATCAGTTACATCTTCACGTCATACTGCATGGCCTTCCAGCCGTTTGTGATAAATGATGCTTGAAAAGCACTTAGATCAGTCAGCGTTAAAAATCTGGCTGCGAGCTCGCTGGTACAACTTCATTTCCAAGGGTTAATATGACATGCCCTCTCCAAAACAATGAGAGTTTAAGCACATGTTCCTGTCTCTCCAGAACCTTGGCTCTTTGATGAAGTGATTGATGGGGCGGGTGAATGCAGATATGTTATACAGACACATACATCTTGACGTGATTACTTTTGTGGCCCCATAATTCAGCGAGAGCATGTCATCTACTTAGATCTTCCCATGATACTGCTCTCTAGCAAACCATTCAAAGACAATGGACAGGCCAGTGTCGCTGCTCATGAAATCCATTACTTGTTTAAAATGTATAAAAAATGATTTACTACCCTCATGTTGTTCCAATGGGAGATTAAAATGTAATAAAAAATTAAATTTAAGCCTGTTCCTAAAAGTCTAATGACTTCAGAAGAGTTGGAAAATAGCACACGTATAGACCAGTTTTACGGCACATTTAAATCATTTCAGAAAAAATTGTAAAGATGAAAGGTAATTGTGATCTTTAATACATAATTATGAATTTATTTCTCGCAACTTTACATTTATATCTAACAATTGAGACTTTTTCTCAAAATTACAAGTCAACAATTTCTTAGATAACGGTTTATAAGTTTACATCTCACAATTCAAACTTTGTTTCTCTCATTTATATCTCTCAAAACTTACTTTGTTTCTCGTAATTCTTTTTCTCAAAACTTTTAGACTTTTTTTTTTTTTTTTTTTGAAATGCAAGAAAATGTCATGAGATATAAATGTAAATTTGCAAGAAAGAAAAAAATATTAGCCCATGGTGGAAACAAGCCATGGGTTAAAAACGAAGGATAGACATACAAATTGTATATAGTACAAAAAAGCTCCAAGTTGTGAATATTGAAAGATCTAGGATCTTTATACAGTGCATGCCTTGTTTTCATCTGTGTTAAATTCAATATGGCGTCTAACTTGATTAAGGCCTATACGAGTTTGGATTGACATGAGGATGAGTAAATAGTTAAATTTTTGTGCGAACTATTTCTTTATACTTAAAAAAAACAATGAATGCATGGTTTTTGTGAGTAAACACTTAGAAGCTCCTAAAAATAATGTAAATAAAAGCTAAATGTGCACACGTCAACCGAGTGCAGTTAATATGCAACTTTTTTGGTTGTACGGTTTGTTCCATCCATCTTTCAGTCAATTTTTCTTTTTTTTTTCTCCCAGATCATCCGTGCCTAAAGCAGGGGGGAATAGTGTCTGGAGAAAGTCTATCCTCCACAAAACCAGGAGAAATATTGTCTTTTAACAGCCACATGAAAGGAGAGATGCTGTGAGCCACTTCAACACGATAGAATAGCCTGCAGGGATTTAAACCGACGGAGAAGCATCTCGGGCAGATAGGATGCTGTCACGTACACCGTGCAAACTCGCCGTTTATGTGGGAATTATAAGCAAATAGTTATTATTTTCATGAAATGGAGCATTCCCATTTTAACTAGGGCTAGAAATGTTAAAATATTGAAAAATCTATTAAACATTAAATGTGGAATACTTGCTACATCTGTCTCCAGCTAATTGAGACGCTACCAAGAATGTTAGGACTCAGGAGAATAATTTGTCGGTGCAAAAACACGGAATGGACCAATTTATTGCTCGCTGCAGGCTGCGGAGTTCCAACAGGCTTTGATCAACCTTTTTAGGTCAGTATCACTTGAAATACAGAGAGGTCTCAGTAACCACAGAGAAAATATTTCATCTTTTTCCTCTTTTTTTTTCTTTTAAAGAATGAAAGAGGGAAGTATTTTTGTAGTCGTCTGGCTGGTTGTGAGGGAGATGCTAAATTCTTTATGGGAGAAGAAAACCAGGATAGCGAGGTAGTTACTGCAGATTCGCTGGGGTTGTTTATTTGCCGGTAATCAGTTAAACATTTATGATAGCGAATGCAATTATAAGTTTAGCTGCAACACCATCAGATTCTGTCCCCTTCTACAGATCAATGGATCCACGGTTGTCAATAGGCCTTTCCCACAAAGCTCAAACAAAGCTTGTGCTTATATCCGGAGAATTTTGAAGTCAAAGCAAGGAAACATCAAACGGGACGCACTGACAGCTCGCGCGTCCGAGTTGTGATTCTGACAGACAGACAAACCGCTGAGCTGATGGGAACAAACTGAGCTTTTTTTTCTTGTTTTTTTCCAAATCTTGTTCGTAGGGGCTTTGTTCATTTCCCCTATGTATTTATATTCATATTTATATTTAATTTTGCTTTCCATTTGCCATGTCAAGCCCTTAAAATAACTTCAATTTATGATGAATCAATATTATGAGGGTAATATTCCAATGACGATCTGTCAAAGAGGATTTTGTTGGTGTGTTCAAAAGAGTTAAAATGAAAAATGTAATTCAGAACAATTGAATCAGTAAACATTTCATCAGCGAGGCCAGAATGAATCTGTAATTCTGAAATAATTGGATGGATGATTCAATATTTTGTGCATTTCACATGCTTTGTTTCGGGATGATTTTGAGTTTTGAACTGAATGATTCAATAAATCAGTTATAAAGACTTTTACATACTTTTACAATTATAAAGACTTTTATATACTTTTGAATTAATTGGTTAAATGAGTGATTCAATGGTTCATTCATAATACAGACACTTGCTTTGTTTCAGAAAGAATCAGGGTTTTAAACCAAATTATTAAATGAATCGATTATAAAGACAGTCAGATTTTGTACTTTTGAACTAATTTGATAAATGAATGATTCAATGGTTTATACATAATAAAGTAACTTGCATTACTCCTGAATGAATCAGTACTTTTGAATTGGTTAAATGACCGATTCGGTGGTTCATTCATGATACAGTCACTCGCTTTGTTGCAGAATGAATCAGGGTTTTGAACTGAATGGTTCAATGAATCATTCATAAAGACAGTCACATTTTGTCACCATATACTGGTGTAATGGTTTAACGCAGAGCATTATTTAAGAACTTTTAAGAAAGTTTTTATAACCACAAATGTATGCTTGCAGATGAAATGCTAGTTGTTATATCATTACTGTCCATTCTTTTAAAATGGCACTTATTGTAATGCTAGAAACAATCATTTATCACTTTATAAGGTACAAGACACAGTCCATTGTTCTCCATGCTGACCATAAACTCTCAGTTTAACCTTGAGGATGTGTCTAGGTGCCATCTTTCCCAGGCTTCTGCCCTGATCCCATTCATTATCACTCGCAGTGATCCCTCAGGTCACAGGGCAAGAGATTTTAATTACGGGGCCATAAATGGAAGAATTAATGTGTGCTTTTAGAAAATGCTGAATGCGTGAAATGAAGTTTTGGGACGGCAAAGCTGCACCAGTCTGCTCTGGTCGTTAGTTTTGTAGAAGTGAAGCCAGGTCATCTATCTGGGCTGTGCGCAGCCGTCTTTAAGATGCAAACACTACTATTATTCTGCTTTATGGGCTTGTCTGAAAATACTACACTGTAACATGCAATGCCACACTTCACCTTACTAGTAAAATCTGACTTAAGGTTTATATCCAGCCTGGGTTGTAAATTACAAGAAGATTCAGTGCTATGGTAAAACAAAACAACGTGGGATGTGAGACACTTGATCCTCGGCAGCCACCGTAACAGCACAGAACGTGACTCTTAATATAATAAAATAAACACCTGTAAATTAATTTACAGTCAAAACAGTTTAATCATATGGGTAATAGCATGGAGATAATCAAATTAAATGTAATAAATCTAGCCATTCTTTATAAAGATGACATGTATTAGTGCTATTTTGATTCTGTTGTGGGAATTAATTCATTCATTCATTAAATTTAATTATTGGTTATTCATCACAAATTCATTATAGCTGAACTCACTTAATTACCAATAATTTTTTTACAGAATGCTTGCCATAAACTGAACATATAAATTTCTTCTAATTTCATATAGAGTGGTGCATAAAAAAAATCCACAATTTAGAAATACTATATAAATATTATATCTAATGCATTTTGTATATAATATAAAATATAAAATTGTAAAATGTCTTATTGCATTCTTTGACAAAAAAAAAATAATTTGTATATATATGTGTAATCTTGCATAATTTGTTAAAGCTAAATAAACACTGAATTTATTCAATTACTGTAAAAATGCTGTAATTAGCAAATTAATGCACAGTCAGCTGGGCTTTATATCAAAATAACCTTAGTTCTGCAATAATGACCAGTTACGCAACTTTACATATTTTCCTTATCAACTGCCATAATTTTATATATTGAGTCAAAATCATGACAGAGTCAAAATGATCTGTTCTTTCCTAAAATCAAGCCTAGTATCCACAGATGAATGATTCCTGAAATAAGGATGGAGGATAAGCCGAGCCGTTTGTGCGCTTGAGGGCCCCGATTTTATGCGAGAACCATGACCACGCTAACAAAACGTGAAGGGCTGTCCTCCTCATGGGGCCGAGACGCCCACCGCGGCGTAGGGAAATAAACGCGCTCACTCCGGGCTGCCCTGCACATCAGTCACGGGGGTAATGATCTTCAACCGTGGACAGGGTTACAGCGACGGCTCCGATCGCTCTGCCTCGTGGCCCCACCAGCAGCCCGGGCCCCCAGATACAGCACACTGTCAGCAGAGAGACACGATCTGATGTATGGGCCGTGTAGGTCACTGAGATTAGTGTCACAACCTTCAGTACGCTTTATAATAGAGTTTAACATGGGTGTCATCGCATTACTTTTGTCAAGGACCAGTGCAGGACAGTTACATGCAATGATTAGTGTAAATAAAAAAAAACATCTATCCAGGATGAGGATGATAAACTGTAAAGAGAGGCATTAAAATGTATTCCTGCTTCTGGAATGCCATCTCAAGCAACGAAAGAAAATATTTAAACTGAAAATGAACATCCAATCATTATTTACTCACGTTCATGTCTTTCCGAACCTGTATGACTTTATTTCTTTGGTGGAACACAAATGGAGATGTTGTGAGAAATGTTCACGCTGCTCTTTTCCATATAATCAAAAAGGACGGGGACTAGATGGAGCTTCGAAAAGGACAAAAAAAGCTGCATAGAGGAAGTCAGTACAACTCAATTGCCGTATAACACACTTGGAGAGCTCCTCCACTCAATTATTTTGTAGTATGGTAATTAACCAATTCACTATGCATGGACAATTCTCAAAGGCGTCTTTGAACTAATTGTTCTCATTGACTCTATTAATTATTTGTTTGCTGATTTAATTATTTTCAGATCTGGAAAAAATGGAAATTAAACAAGAGGCCAATGAGTGTTGCCAGAAAATAAAAACAACAATACAAATACAATACACAACTCTTTTTAAAAAGAAAAATACTACATAAAAACTTTTTTTTTTTTTTTTATTTGATTGCCAATATCTTATACTATGGGATATAAAATGGCGCCACATCAATCTTTGAGTTAAAAGAATGAGAAAATATGTTACATACAGAAAATTAATTTACTTAAAATACTTCTATGTTTATTAAATAGGCTACTAGATATGCTCAATTTAGTCCAAACTAAGATAAAAAAAAACTGCATTGCAGTAAATGTACTTATTCCGTTTTGATTACATCTATTTATTCGTCCCATTCCAGTTGGGCTCCTCACAATATTGTATATTGTATGTGAAATATATTGTATTTCCAAATACATATTGTTCTGAATTGCATATAAAACAAGGATATTGGCATATGTTTTACAGGAAGATACTATACCAGTTTTTCTACTCTAAGAATTTGTGAAATTTACTACCAAATCATAACCAATGTGTGCTGCAATTATTAAAAATATATTAAATACATCAACAAAAAATAGTTCATTCTCCCAATCCAGCATATGTCATGTTAATAATTGTGCATATTATTTGATCTATATGTATTGTAATACTAAAATATTAAAACCAAAGTTTGATGATAACAACATTTTAGCATGATAAACAGTCGGCATTGTGATTTTCAATGCGAAACCTGGGGCCCAAAACTGTGTCAATGAATAGGAATTCTTACACTGATCCTGCTTAAAATCTGTCCTTTAATCTGGAAATACAGTCAAAACATTCTTAACAAGTTCTGATCTCTGGGTTCCTGGTTTTTATTTGTCCTTTTCAGACAGAGGCATAAAGCATCATCTCAGTACCAGCTTGTATCAGACCGGTCACAGACACATTAAATCGTGACTACCCCGTGGCACCCATCAAACCACTCTCAACAAAAAGCTAACATTCCCCTGCAACGTGCCAGCCCACTCACACTGACCGTGGCCCCGTAACGACCGGCATATGGAAAACAAATTACCGAGGCCGGGATCAGACGCCACGCGGATGTTTAAGGCCTCGTGGCAGCCCACCCGACAACTCCCACTATTATTTATCATGCTGTTTTAAATGTTTTTCTCACTTGTTTCCCTTAAATATTTCATCGTCCCTTAAATATTCATTTAACTTCTTCTGCTTTTGAATTTTTTACCATCGTGCGCGTCTTTCTCGGGCTCAGCAATCATAAATAATTATGCACGCGCTCAGAGACAGACTGCATAAATCATGCACCCGAATTCTTTTTTGTCTTTTCTCATTAACACGTGTACTTCAACTAGCCTAAATACTTCCCACTGCCCCACTTGTGGAAATTAGATGCTCAATCCAGTAATATCATCGCTGCCTCTTGGTAGCCTATTATTGCACCAATTGTGTTACCTACCTTTCTGGTCATCTTGAATGATGCTTTGTTAGTGCGACCGTTTTAAACTCTCGCTAACTTGTAAACATTCAGGCAATTATCTTTTCTGGAAACCAAAGCGCTGGGTCCCTCGCCCTGAGTGGCTCTTTCACGCGAGCCGGAGCAGGGAAATATGTTTGCTTAATAGCTTCCTTGTTATGTCCTCATAAATTAAGAAGTCACTTCATCTCGACGTGCTCCACAAGAGGCAAAAAAAAAAAACATCAAACATCTCGGGCGCGGGCGCGGGAACTCGCGCTCCGACGCGGGAAAAAGAAAGTTTGCTTTTGAAACATTCACAACACCGGCGGAGAGAAAGCGAATCAGATACTCAGCCCGGATCACACACAGGTCTCCAAATGTTTGAGGAGGTTATTTGTGAGGAGCGAGTGTATTTGAGCTCATTTGCATACAAGCAAATCAATATTTTATTCTTCCTCCGAGTCGCTGCGCTGTTTTTACTCCTGTCACACAGATATCGCAGACATTTGTTTTAATATCGTACAACAAACAGTTAATAATTAGAAAGCAACCGGTTTAATGAGTTATTAAGCAAATTGACTCTAGTTAATGAGAAACCCAGGACTAGTGTGTCCAGCTTTTGTGCACATCAAAGTCAGCATCTGGTCTGTGTTTGTGTATAACGCCTGAACGCAGCCTCGGCAAACATTTCAGCAAGCAGAGACTAAAAGATACTGTAAACTTTGAATATTGTGGGATTATCTGTTACTTAACGAGACCGTTCGATCAGACAGAGCAAATAGCAGTATGTTAATTAGTGATTATACTCAATGATCCTGAGCACACATCTCAGATATCTGGTTCACATTTATCAGTCTCCTATAGCCAGAAGCAATTAGACACATGCATTCAAATCCAGATAAAGCATCTTAATGTGCACGCTGCACTGAAATCAGTGCAATTCATCAAAGCATCTTTGCATTTTACAATGCATTTCGGATTTATTTTAAAGGTATGCATGTGGAAATCTATAAGCTCTGTACATTTTCTTTGTTCTGTCACAAAATTAGTGAAAGCTCAGAGTCCTGTTTCATTTGCATACACTAATTGCTGGTATGAAGTAACCTCATTTGATAATAAGACAAGACCAATAAATCACGGACTTCATCATTAAACGAATCACTTCCTGGGGGAATTTTGATTGTTTTATCTAATTGTTTAAAATAAGACTAAAAGCTAGAATATTTCTACACCTGCCACTTATCTATGAATATAATTATTCATAAATGACTTACATAATTATAATAAGTTGATAATAAAAGTCTTTGATTTGAGGGTGTTAATAATTGCTTGTTTTTACAATTGAGATTTTGAAAAAGATATATATATTGTTTATTAAATATTTTGACATTCATTTCGACATTTCAAAATCATTCCAGATATTTTCATCTCTCTCTCATACACAGTATATTTTTTAAACTAGTGTGTTAAAATTTAAGCCCACGGCAACAAAGCCTGAAGAACTGCCTGTTTTATTATGTATTTTCATTTTTAAGAATGAAAACCTGTAACATTTTATTATGCTATAATTATATGCATTGCATTAATTTAGCATTGCTTTTCAAATCTCTCTCTCTCTCTCTCTCTCTCTCTCTCTCTCTCTCTCTATCTCTATCTATCTATCTATCTATCTATCTATCTACCTCTCCATCTATATACCTGCTTTAGACATCTTAGATTTGCATTCTGCATCATAAAATCAGTAACTCACCATAAGAACTAAGCCGGTGTATTGTAGTAATCAATGGTAATAATCAAGTAAAAACAATTTTATAAATATTGATTTGTGGAGAAAAATACTTCCATGCACAACCATATTTTTGAATATAAAAACATTAAACAAAACAAAACAAAAAATCGTTGTGACTTCAATATTGACACTGAATTACTAATCTTCAATTATTGGGGAGGTCCTTCTATTCTGAGATTAATTACAGCAAGAGAGTTAATATAGTGTTCTGTCGCCACCTAGTGTAGTGAATAGATCAAAACTTGACAGCCATCCATCAGGTCAGAATATATACTGTTGGTTGCATATATTGATGTTTCCTTAAATATGGACACTGTTAAAAAATAAAAGTGTCTTTTAGATATAGTTTTTTGTTTTGTTAATATTTTAGATTTTTTTCTTTTAATTTAAAAGTTTTATTAATTTTGTGTATTATTTGTATTCGTTTTTTAAATGTCTGTATCGTTTTCTTCATTTTTATTTCAGTTGTAGTTTGAGTTATTTTAGTAGGTACATCAAGATAAATTAAATGTAAATGACAAATGTTGCCCTGTCAGCTATCAGAAATAAATAAACTTACGTTTTTATATATTCTTTTATTTTCAGACACATTTACTTTATCTCAAGTAATGAGCTCTGTATTTGTTTGTATTAGTAAACTATATTAACCCCGCCATAATAATAAAAAAAACGTTTTAAAAGTATTTTAATACATTTCTTCACAAATTGAATCTCACATCCCTCAATTATGTAATAAACACCCATTAAAACTTTCCACTTTAAAAAAAATCTAAATTAAGAAATACTTTCTTGTTAATGTACTTTTACCATTAAGCTGGCACTAATATGTACTTCAATCTTAACATCCATTTCTGAGCTCATTCGTGACTTTTAATAATCAACCCGGGAGACTTTTATTTTGAATACGATCAACATTGTGCCCGGATGTTGTGTGTGCTATTGAGTCAGACTTCACTTTAATTTACCCGACGCTTCCAAAAGAAGAATGACGGCCGGTTTAAGCAACAGATGAGATGGGTCTACGGAGTTTGTCAGCTATTAATACCGTCCTCTAAACTGCTATTGACCGGTTTAAACGCTTTGCTATGATCGACACGCATTTCTCAACGTTATATGTGTTTAACTGACAGCAACCTTGCTGTTAGTTGGAAACGGGAGAGGAAAGCGTCAGACTGCGCACTGCTGGCCCTCTAAACACACTCTCATCGGGGACTTCACTCAAAAGGGCAAGATTGTTTTACAACATACCTGATATAGCCACACCAATGCTTGCATTTTAAACACACAGTCTGTTATAAGTATTAACATTAATCAGATATATCAAAGACTATGTGAAGTCGATGTTGATTGAATACCACGGTTTGTTTTTCGTGCAAACGCTTGTTTTCTTGCATTTCTGCTGATCGATTGTCATCGATCACACGTCGATGATGGCCACAGATGCAGTAGCGACTGGAGAAGTCTCAAACCAGAGAGACTCGAGCGATCTGAACGCCAACAGAAGTAACCCAGAGTCAGACACACCCAGCCGGACATCTGAGACGCCAGAAAACAGAAACATAACTAGCCCGTTATCGTTATCATCCCCATCGGTTCACTCCGGGGAAGATCCACCTCAGGATTCCAGAGCAAGGGATGATCCGCTGGAGAACGGAGACCTTCCGGTCCGAACAGGAGACACGCCGCAGGAAGAGACTCCAGACAATAGACAGAAACAAGGCGTGAAGACTTCAACTCCTGTGAGAGAGCCGCACACACTCTCCTCTCCTGAAGAACACAACAGAAGGTAACGGGGACACTGTCTGTGTCTCGAAAACAAGCTATGCTTTAGGACTGTCACTTTAACATTCCTTGAACATGCTACACTTTGGTCTCCTATGACTGCTTTTGGTCTGATGGACTAAATCTGACTACACGAAATTAGCAGCAAGAAAAGCTTTAACTAAATCAAACATTTGTCTCTCCTTAAAGGAATAGTTCAGGCATAACTTAACATTTACTCACACTCAGGCCATCCAAGATGTAGATGAGTTTGTTTGTTCATCTGAACAGATTTGGAGAAGTTTAGCATCACTTGCTCTCTGGTGCAGTTAATGGGTGTTTTTTAATCGAATAGTTCACTCAAAAATCGAAATTTGCTAAGAAATTACTTTCCTTAAGGTCATCCAAGATGTAGATGAGTTTGTTTCTTCATCAGAACAGATTTGGAGTGACGTAACATTACATCACTTGCTCACCATTGGATCCTTTGTAGTGAATGGGTGCCGTCAGAATGAGAGTCCAAACAGCTGATAGAAACATCACAATAATCCACACCACTCCAGTCCATCATTTAAAAAGTGAAAATCTGTATGTCTTCCCCCTTTCGACTGTATCAACAGTTAAAATCATACTACAATCAGGCTTGGGAGGGTTACTTTAAAAATGTATTCCGTTACAGCTACTAATTACTTCATGAAAAAAGGATTCAGTAACGTAATCCAAGTAACACAATCATGGGGCGGTCACAATGCACTTTTCTCTCCATTGACTTCCATTCATACGCATCTGAATGCGTCAGACCGGAAACGCAAGCTTATGCAAAATATTTTGCTGCGTTCCAAAGTTCAAGTTTAGTGAACTCTGACCTGCGAATTCGCATCACGTGAAGATGTGGGACCAAGGGGCAAGGAACTCGACCGGAAGTTGAAGTCGGTTGGGGGCTGCCATCTTTTAGCAGAACTTCACTTGCGTTAACATTCCCATTGACTCCCATTCATTTTGGCGTCACTTTGACAGCGAATAACTTTACATCTGAGGTGTTTAAAGACTCTGTTTGTCCATTATTTATTTCTAAAGATACACGACAATGTATAAAGGGCTCCATTACCTTCTATGTTACATTATGGCCCCGTATAAACAGTTTTTGTAAAAAATAGGCTAACGATTGCGTCATAACCACTCGGCTCTCTGTCGCATTACCGTACAGACAGGAGGAGAAGCTCGCAGGCAATTAACTTAATATGGCGTACTGGCGTTACATTTTAAAATACTATACAAAATAATTAATCAGAATACTTACTCCTGCTCACTCACGACAAAGAACTCCCAGCTCAAGCTTGCCGTCTCTGCAAGATTAACGATGGCAGTTTGCATTCACAGCTACTAGAAGATTTACATCTGTCAGACAGGTTGCTGACGTCGTCAAGCTTCGTTTGAGTCTGCGCGTCAGAAACGGAAGTGCTAAAAAACGCTAAAACTGGGCTTCATTTGTCTCAATTGAGTTCCAATGGGGTCGCTGTGTCCATTTCTTTTACTGTCTATGTGTGGGACCAGTAGAAGATCGATACGTCACTGCGTGACCTCTCTATACAGAAATTCAAAAATGAAGGAAGCGCTATATAACTTTAGCTGTAGAGCACCGTCCTATTTTATATAATACATATTTAAAAGATTATAAAAAAAAAAAAAGAAGCTGCATGGTTTGCTTAGGGTGTGTGTATATTTATATATATATATATATATATATAGAGAGAGAGAGAGAGAGAGAGAGAGAGAGAGAGAGAGAGAGTACAATATAAAACGCTTTCGACACCGTCGCAAGAGACACAGTACAAGCACATATTAATCCATGTTGTGATAATTGAGGAGAGACTGTTTTATCTTGCTCCCGCCCATATTTGCAGCGGCGTCCGAAATAATTTTGCGCGTTTAAAGTCTAGTGTGACCGCGCCTTAAGTAATGTAACTGATTACTTTTGGATTACTTCTGGATTACTTCAAGGTCAAATATTATTTTTTTTAAAACAACAACATTTATTAATTAAGAATTTCACAGCCCTGAATTAATATATATGTAAAGGACTATACAGACATCTAGTGCATGGTATTGGTATTACAGGTTATTTTGTTTTATTTTGAAGAAAATATAATGAGAAATAATTTTAAGGAAATGTTTCTTCAACAGGTAAATAGAGAATACAAATTCTTTTTTTTTTTTCAATGAAAATATAAGAACAATTTTTAGACAATGGAAAATGTTTCTTCAAAAGGAAAATAGAGAATAACATTTATTTATTTTTTATCTTTGCAAATATAAAACTAATTTTTAAAAGTGCAAATGCTCCTTTAGGTTGGATGTCGAATCCTTCGATGAAGAAAGTGTTTTCTTTGCTGGAAGGCACAGTTTGCACTGTACAACGTTGTTTGCAGTTTCTTATTTTTAAACAAAATAGCAGCGGAATTTCCATGAAATTAACGCGTTTTTGCAGCAGTGATTCAATCTGCGTCTGAGGAGATTGTAGACAGCTGTTATTTGCGCATGCACCAACGGGTGGCACACGTGACTCGCGTGAGTCATTAATCAAGCTGTGCTTAATATAGTGTTATTATGCCAAAATACTGATTTATTTAGTTTTAAATTAAACCATTGTAATCCTGAAAGTATTCCCCCTTTTCTCAAAATGTAACTATAATCTGATTACTATGTTTTTTTGGCCTAACTGATTACAGTTACTGGATTTTTGTATCCTGATTACGTAACGCCGTTACATGTATTCCGTTACTCCCCAACCCTGACTACAATATAGTTATTTTGACCTAATCAATTGACATTAATTTCATTATAATTTTTATGACTGAAAATGTGGTATCTAGTAGTGTCTCACGTTTTACTCCACCCTGTTATTACATCTTTTTCTCTCTTATAAAAAAGTAACATTTATTTAAAATTTTGATTCACTGGAAGTAAAATAATTTTAAGCTTTCTACCACATGAAGGGGGGGCCAAATAAATTCACTAATTTTTTTTTGACTGCATCAAACTGAGCCGTTCCTAACCCTAACTATAACTAAAGTTATTATAAGAAAATATTTATTATTCAATACTCTGAAGAGTTAAATCTAAAACAATTTCCATTAACTGAAATAAAGCTGAAATAAACTAAAATATGAATAATAAAAAAAAATGGAATGTAGAAACTTAATAAGTACTAAATTTACAAAAACAAAAAATAAGGCAAAATAGAAAATTTGAAACAAACTAATCAAAGTGACGAAAGCAATTAACACAACAAACTTAAAAATAATAAAAAAGCTACTTTGAAATCTTAAAAAAAATTCTATGATAGTATGAAAAAGATACTAAAAGAACACATTATGATGATTTAGTCTGTTTTATTTTAATATTAATCTAATGTTTACTGCTGGAAAATTGCAAATTCGCCAAAATCAAGTGTTTTTTTTTTAGGCACATACCAAATGGTGCTAACAGTGTTATAACCACTGTCCCCTTTACTAGCATGCAGTTACATATATCTGAATAATAGGAGGGGCCCACCAACTAAGAACACATTACTACAAAATCTTAGTATATTCCCCAGTGTATAACCACAAACAATAAAGACAAGAATTAACTTTTTATATCTTTATATCCATTTAGAAAACTAAAAAGAAATAAACTAAACAAATGCATTTATAAGAAAATGAATTGAAATGAAACCAGATCAACAAACGAAAACAGTATCCACACAGAAAGTCTGTAAAGAAAGACTTAATCAATAGAAAATAATGACAAATGAAAATCAATAGTAACAGAATATCAAAATAAAAAGATAAAACTAATCAGTTCAGTTTTTAGGATGATGTCCAAAGTTCAAAAATAAACCTTCAAGTGCTCTTCCAGTAATCCAAGGAAATCCACCAAAAAAGAAACTAGATAGCCCACAGTCACATTCATGTATTTAGGATACTTGAGAATCCACACGGTCATGCAGTGAGATCAATCCATTGATTAGAAACTACTTTGTCCATTTCAGTTGAGCATTAGCAACTCATATGCATCCAACAATTCTCAAAAAGAAAGTAACATAAAGAGTCCATCTACAAAAAGAAAAAAAATATCTACAATTTATTATATAAATCAAATGAAAACAATTGCGCAACATTAGGAGAAACAAAACTTACATGATTGAACTGGAAACAAAGTTTCTCAATCAGGACTCCAATAAGTGTTGCAGGAGGTGCTTGGAAAAAACCATGCTTCCCTCTTCCAAACAAACTGACTTCTTCTATACTACTACCCTTTTAAATACAAGAGGTTCTAGCGCTCATGCGCCCCCTAGTGGGTAGTATGAAAAAAAATACCAAAGTAACAGATAATACTGTTACATACCCCTCTCCTCAGAAGGAGATTTGCCATAACCATGACAAATCTTAAGATTTTGCACGTGATATGTTTCAGTACTGTCTGGATCAGAAATAAAAGAAACAGAATAATTAACTGGCCCCAACTTTTTGTTAATTTTTGCTGGCCCTTTCCACTTAGCAGACAGCTTAGCCATGAACCCTTCATCGGCTCTAGATAAAGGATGTGTCCGTACCCAAACCACATCCCCTTCTTGGTAATGGACTGACTTACGATGCTGATCATAGTATCGCTTTTGCTTAGCTTGGGCTCGGTTCACATTCTCTTTCACAAGAGTAAGGAGTTCTTGTTGTCTGTCAAGGATGGGATATGCAGGGTTATTAGGATCAGGCGGTTTATGTAGAGCTCTCTCCATTGGACCTTTTAATTTACGTCCAAGCGCTACTTCAGCAGGTGTAAAACCTGTGCTTTCATGGTAGGCTGTGTTAATAGCAAACCTGAATTCGGCAATCCATCTATCCCAAAGCTTATGGTGGTCTCCGACGTAAGAGGCAATCATGGTTTTCAAATTTCGATTGACTCTCTCCGTCAGATTTGTTTGGGGATGGTAGGCTGTGGTCAGTTTTTGAATGACTCCCCACTGCTTGCACACCTGACCGAGGAGTTGAGAGGTGAATTGGGCACCACGATCTGAGACCAGGTAGGCTGGTGTTCCCCATCTGGTAAATATCTCCTCTACCAGAACTCGGGCTATCTGAGGGGTTTTAGCAGACCTCAGGGGAAACATCTCGACCCACTTAGTACAATAATCCACGATAACAAGTAGATACTCGTTTTGTTTGACACTTTTTGGAAAAGGCCCCATGAGGTCGATGCCCATCATGTAGCCAGGTTCAACAATAGGTGTAGACTGTAGATAACCAGATAATTTTGACATGGATGGTTTGTATTTTTGACAGACTTGGCATTCTTTACAATGTTTCCAAACGTCAGCTCTGATAGTTGGCCAGTATACAGTTTCTAGTAGTCTGAGCAAGGTCTTGAGTTTACCCAGATGACCACTGAGAGGATTGTCATGAGCATACTGAACAAATGCTTGATGATGGATGGATGGAATGACAAGTTGAAGTTTTTGACCTTTTCGTCCATCTGGAACACTACGGAACAGGAATCCATTTTCTGTGACATAATGAACTCGTGATGAGTCTTGTGGGGTCTGAGATGGTACTTTGGAAATCAATTCTTGTATTTCTGGGTCATAGTTTTGAGCGATGGCTATCTGTGATAAGTCTACTGGCATACTGACTGATGATGAGATAGAATTAGATGCTTGAGCTACAGCAATAATGTTAGGTGAAATGATGAGGCTTGGAGCTCTGGATAATGCGTCAGGTACCACATTACACTGACCTTTTCTATACTTAACAGTGAAGTGAAATCCTTGTAGTCTTATGGTCCATCTGATGAGACGTGATGATGGTTTGGGGTGTTGAAATGCCCATGTCAATGCGGCATGATCAGTTACTACTTCAAATAGTCTTCCTTCGAGATATGGCCTCCATTTCTCCACTGCCCACACCACTGCTAGGCACTCTTTCTCAGATACAGAGTATGACCTTTCTGCCCCTCTAAGTAGTCTGGATGCATATGCAATAACATGTTCTTTCCCTGCACATTCTTGTGTAAGAACGGCTCCCAAACCAACTTCACTGGCATCCGTTTGAACTCGGAATGGTTGAGTGAAGTCCGGAGAGGTTAAAACGGGAGCTTGCATTAAGTCTTGCTTGATAAGATCGAGTGCCTGTTGGCATTGATCTGTCCAAATCCAGGTAGAGTTTTTCTGTTTCAAAGCATGAAGTGGAGCAGCCTTCTCTGAGAAACTGGGAATGAACCGATGGTACCAACCGGCCATACCCAAAAAACGCTGAACGTCTTTGAGAGACTGTGGGATGGGAAATGAACTAACTGCTGAAACCTTTGTGGGATCGGTTTTGATTCCTTCTTTTGAAACAACATGGCCTAAGAATGTGAGAGATTTTTGAATGAAATTGCACTTTTTGAGATTGAGTGTTAGACCTGCTTTGTGGAAACAATTGAAAACTTGTTGGAGATGTTGGAGATGGTCTTGCTTATTTTTGGAATACACCACGACATCATCAATGTAAACCATACAACATTTACCTTTCAACTCCCGCAATACATGTTCCATAAGTCTCTGGAAAGACGCTGCTGCATTTTTCAGTCCAAAAGGAAGACGCAGAAATTCATATAACCCTGAGGATGTGATGAAACCCGTTTTTTGAATGCTATGAGACTCCATTTCCAGTTGCCAATAGCCACTCTTTAAGTCCAGTGTAGAGAATACAGTTGCCCCATGTAATGACTCTAAGATGTCTTGTATTTGTGGCATTGGATATGCATCCAGATGAGTTTTGGCATTCAACCCGCGGTAATCAACGCAGAGTCTTGATCCTCCATCTTTTTTCTGTACCACCACCACTGGTGATGCCCATGGAGAGCAAGATGGTCGAATGATTTTCTTATCAAGCAGCTCCTTGATTTGATTTTCAACAAAACTCTGTTTTTCAATGGAAACCTTGTATGCTCTTTTTCTAACAGGTAGTTCATCTGTGGTGATTATCCGGTGCTTGACCAAATTGGTATATCCAATTTCCTGGTTGCAAACAGTGGGCCAGCTTAACATTAGATTTTCAAGCTCTTGCTGTGTCTGCATGTCGGTGTCTGCTTTCTCCGATAGTTGGTGTATAGAATGGAGTACTTCATCACTGCAAGGCTGTAAAGGTATGGCAAGGTAAAAGTTAATGGTAGAATTAATGTCCTGATGAAGGAATGGAAAGAAGATTGGTGTTTCAGCACCTTCTATTGGAGAAAAACCATACTGAGCATTATTGAAATCCAAGACCATTCCTGATTTCAACAGAAAATCCATGCCAAGTATGATTGGTACTGTTAAATCAGTGTCATTCATTATATACAGGGTAAGCTCTATTGGACGACCCTGCACTTCACTCTTCCACACCACCTTTCCAACAGCGGTTTGGCGTTGTCCGTTGGCTAAAAGGAAAGTTTGTCCCCCACCAGGTAGGTATACTTCTTGACGGCTTAACTGTTTCCAGCATGACTTTTGAATTAGTGACAAAGTACTGCCAGTGTCCACCATAGCAGTAATATGCATGTCTTGTAGGGTTATGGGAATGATAAGATTTCTGATGTCATATTGCATAGAATTTTGGCAAGTCTGGACAACTCTGGTATTGGCTGCCGCTGTTTTGCGATGTGAATCGTGATCTGGAGGATTTCTCTTCTTTTGCTCATCTCCATTAACTTGACTCCAGTATTTCTTGGACTCAAAAAAATCTCGTTCTATCTGTGTACCTACTTTTACAAGTTCTCCTACATCTTTTATATTGCCACGTAGCAAGCTAGCAAGCCGTGGGTTACAGTTACGTAAAATAGCTTGCACCACCTCTCTTTCTAACATGTCCTTCTTCCATCTCAAACAAAGAGCTCTATAGTGAAAAGCAAAATCTCTGAAACTTTCTCTTGCACCTTGTCTCCTCTCCATCAGCTTCCTTACTGCCAACTCTTCATAATCCTCACTGAGAAAAGATTGCAGAAATATTTTTTTAAATTGTTTCCAGTCACAGACATTCCCTTTCTCCGCCATCCACCAATCTTTTGCAGTACTTTTAAGTACGGCAGTTAAAGAAGCCAAAATTTCACTATTCTTCAAAGGTCGAACAGCGAAATACTCCTCACATCGTTCAATGAATAAGATAGGATCTTCATCCGGGCTATTGCTGAAACTAGGAAACTCAAGTTTGACTGGTGGGTTGTACTGATTTGAACAGTCCATGACAGATTGAGTATTTGACTGAAGACTGTAGGTTTGATCGGTCAATGGTCACATTGACACTAAGAACACATTACTACAAAATCTTAGTATATTCCCCAGTGTATAACCACAAACAATAAAGACAAGAATTAACTTTTTATATCTTTATATCCATTTAGAAAACTAAAAAGAAATAAACTAAACAAATGCATTTATAAGAAAATGAATTGAAATGAAACCAGATCAACAAACGAAAACAGTATCCACACAGAAAGTCTGTAAAGAAAGACTTAATCAATAGAAAATAATGACAAATGAAAATCAATAGTAACAGAATATCAAAATAAAAAGATAAAACTAATCAGTTCAGTTTTTAGGATGATGTCCAAAGTTCAAAAATAAACCTTCAAGTGCTCTTCCAGTAATCCAAGGAAATCCACCAAAAAAGAAACTAGATAGCCCACAGTCACATTCATGTATTTAGGATACTTGAGAATCCACACGGTCATGCAGTGAGATCAATCCATTGATTAGAAACTACTTTGTCCATTTCAGTTGAGCATTAGCAACTCATATGCATCCAACAATTCTCAAAAAGAAAGTAACATAAAGAGTCCATCTACA
Source organism: Carassius gibelio (assembly GCF_023724105.1). NCBI lineage: Eukaryota > Metazoa > Chordata > Actinopteri > Cypriniformes > Cyprinidae > Carassius > Carassius gibelio. The sequence continues at coordinate 15,382,033 of NC_068420.1, read as the reverse complement.
AAAAGAAAAAAAATATCTACAATTTATTATATAAATCAAATGAAAACAATTGCGCAACATTAGGAGAAACAAAACTTACATGATTGAACTGGAAACAAAGTTTCTCAATCAGGACTCCAATAAGTGTTGCAGGAGGTGCTTGGAAAAAACCATGCTTCCCTCTTCCAAACAAACTGACTTCTTCTATACTACTACCCTTTTAAATACAAGAGGTTCTAGCGCTCATGCGCCCCCTAGTGGGTAGTATGAAAAAAAATACCAAAGTAACAGATAATACTGTTACAGTGTATTATTATATAATGCGGTTATTGTCACTTAAAGTAGGTGTGGTGGTGACATACAAAACATACGCCTGTAGGTAATGCATTCATAACAGTGTCTAGGTGTGTACAGTCTATTGTCATGTGCTTAGTCTCATGTGTGTACATAGTTACTGTAAAAACAAAAATATCTATATAATAATTCTCTGTGTGCAGCTTTATTAGGAACATTAATCTGAGTCCAAGTCTATGATTCTGCTTCATAATGACAGGTTTAAGAGTTTGAATCCTTTACTTAAAATCTCATTCAGAATCTCAGAAATATGTCACCCAAGAATGAAAATTGTTGTTTATGTTCAGTGAAAGTCAGTGGAGTTTAAAGTTCTTTTAGACCCCATTGACTTTCATTGTATGGCCAAAAACAGTTGAAACATCCTTCAAAAGATCTTCTTTTGTGTTCATTTATTTATGCAATACTTTAGCAAAGAAACATGCGGTGTTGTGTCCCATGACACGACAGTGTGAACTGTTGAAGATCTCTTCTGGGAGGGTGGGATAAAGAGCGGGAGACGTTCCTCCTGGAGGAGTATGAGGGATACCACATGGATGGCATTGCAATTAGCTCCCGTCCTCAGTTAACCAGTGTCTCACATCTGAGCGCCAGCCTCTTTTTGAAATGACTAAACAGCTGGTGGATGAATGACTCTTTTGCTGAGCCTTATTCATTAAAATCAGAAGACAAAACAGCCTGTACACACACAAAACACACGCAAATAACCGGTTGATGGGAATACAAGATATTTTTAGATTATGAAAGCCAAATTTACTTAGAAAAACTTGGTTGAATGTGACGTAGGATGTTTGACTTTGTTTACAGTAATGTGCATGCATACTTGTGTTGTCACGGTACCAAAATTTCAGTATTCGGTACCGATACCAGTGAAAGTCCACGGTTCTCGGTACCAATTTCGGAACCAAAGCAAAACACAAAAATATACTAATTAAAAATGTTTAATTAAAATTAAAAAACTTTTTTTATCACTAAAAATAAAACCAATGCCATTCTTTATACTTATTTACAATTGTGAACCGGTTCGATATGATACACTGATGTCACGGTTCCGTTCGGTACGGTTCGGTACGTTTTAGATACAGCAAAATGTAAAAACATCTCAACTTTTCAGAATGCCGCAAGCGCAACGTGGGTCATGTGACAAGAACTAACCAATCAGCTTCATCCTTTCCCGTAACAACGTTGAAAGCTCAGCCAAGATGAAGGATCAGCTGATCATAGTTGTATATGGATTGCAATTTTGAAATAAATTCAGAAGCAGAGCTACTGCAAGCGATTTTTAGAGCTGCAAATCCATTTATCCTTTGCTGAAATTTCCGCATCTTCATGGAGAGAGCACGTCATTGTTGGTTAGCAAAGGCAGACGCCTCAGGGGCGCTTCTGCCCGAGCGCTTTGGAAAGGAGGAGAATGATGCGCCTAGCGTTTTCCACGCGTTTTTAGGCGCGATATGTGTGCACGTTGGATTCCCTGTAAGCTATAATGGTGATGACAGAATGAATGGTAAATAGTAAGGTCTCATATCCGCGGCTATAATGTAAATGTAACGTAATCCTACCAATCGCCGCGGTGATGTCTTTTGCCCTGTTTGAGCCAGTTGGAAATGTCTGCCTAAATGCTGCAGGTATAGTTTGTTGCGTGTATGTTTCTCCTTTTTTTATTCTTTTCCCAGATACTGACACACTGGTGATGTCGGTGTAAATGAGTTTACATGTTTCAAGTATTCCCGCTGGTTTTTTTTTGTTTGTTTTTTTTTCCGCTGGCAGATGCAACCGTTGTTTTTTTTATCCACCCTTCTCTTGCCATCACCATTATAGCTTACAGGGAATCCAAAGTGCATGTTGGTTATTGGAGGATCTTCTATTTCTGGTCTGTTAAATGCATTAGACATTTTGCAAAGAGCCTTCAGCACGTACTGAGTGAGTGAGCGAGCGCCTGACTGAGTAGCCTAACATAAACATATAAGTTGGTGTTTTTTTCTTCTTCGGGGGTGTCAGGAGCGTTGCCTGTTACGTCGTTTGGGTTATTGGGCTACCTTGTTGAACCAAATCATTATATTTAACTTTTTTTTTTTTCTTTTTTTTTTTTTTAGATATAATTAATTAGTTCAACGAACCGTTCGGTACATAATGCGTACCGAACCGAAAGCCCTTTATATTTATATATATATATATATATATATATATATATATATATATATATATATATATATATATATATATATGCATTTACCAAAGTATGCAGTTGAGTGCACTGCATAGAATACTGTTAGCCTGCAATACACTCAGCATTATATAGGAGGCATTCCCGAACTTCCCACAACTTAGTCTTGTTTATGTTTATGTAAAAATACGGCATGCAGTTGCATCAAACAATGTTATAACTTATAAACATCATTCGATGTGAAATGAGCTACTCCCATTTGCTTCCCAGTCTGTTTCCAGTCTGAACATGAAGCTCATGAGAATGAATTTGGTTTTCTGTAGTTTGTGCTCTTGAGTTACATTCAGAATTACAGATTTTCAAACATTGGATCAAGTGTTTATTAATACTTTATTTGAGAAGCGTCGCACCCTGTGAGTGATCTCACTGTGAAATGACTTTAGTTCTAAGAAGAGCGGCATCCTAATCTGCTGCATTTCTAAGAAATTAGAGCGGGTTTCTTCTCTACGGTGATAATTTTGACCTTTGAGAACACTCCAAGAATTTCAGGCCTTTCCAGTCACCACCCAAATCTTTCCCCAAAGAAGGTGAAACTCTTTTGCCTACTTCCATTCATAATCGAACTTATTTCCTATGTGACATGATTCAATGTGTATGAAGTCCTCAGGAGTTTACATGCCTTTGTATTGGAGATTAACTCACCAAAGAGGCCCACATTTTTGTTGGATTTTTGTTCTTATGTCATAAGCTGTGATATTCTGTGTCTTGAGGTGTAGTGGTGGCATTAAGCAGTTTGAAGCTATTTCTCAGTTACTAAAGCTGTTTGTAGCTCTGTGATGAATCAGCCGGTGTCAGATTTGGACTTCTGGAATCTTTCTTTCAACTCAGACGTATTGGGTTTTTAGTGAGTGAATAACATGTTATGAACTAGGGCTTTTTACGCCAGAATGGCTCCCAAATGGTTCATTCTTTTTTTTTTTTTTATCCTTCAGTTTTGAGCACCAGGAGTCAGTTGCTACCACGGAGGCACGGCTGAGAATGGAAGGGGTGGAGCTAAAGGAGGAGTGGCAAGATGAGGACTTCCCCAGGTAGGCTGTTAAGACGTGTATATGAAAGTGGTGGGTGGTATGACCAAAATGGGTTTTTTTTTTTCATGATAAATTGCAAGATGCCTTACCATTTAAATGGATGGGGTCATTAAAGGGCACCTATTAGACCCTTTTTACAAGATGTAATATAATGTAATGATGAGAGCCAGTGTTCAACTGCTGAGGGAGAAAACTATATGAATGCAGGACTGTCAGTCAAAGACTGTGGGCGAGGCCTAAACAACGTGATGTCATATTGCTTAGAGAATCAAAAGGGCAGACCTAGTGGGGGTGATTTGGTTTAATGGGGTTTCAAATAAGGAGTGGGTGGATTTTTATCATTGTAGGGTGGTTGTGTTCAACCTGCCAACACACATTTATGTCCAACTCTGTGTAAAAGTAGATTTTGCATTATAGGAGGCCTTTAAGATTTGAAGAAAATAGTTTTGTTCAGCCAGGACGCATTGAACTTACCAAAAAGTAAAATCAGAAACGTTTACATTCGCACAAATTGCGATTTCAAATAAATGTTGTTCTATTGAACTTTTTTTTTTTTTTTAAGAATCCTGAAAAATACTTTCCATGTTTTCCACAAAAATATTATTTATTGATGTTTTCAACATCTATATAATAGTAAAATCAACATATTAGAATGATTTCTGAAGGATCATGTGACACTGAAGACTGGCGAAATGATGCTGAAAATTCAGCTTTGTATGACAGGAATACTGGTAAATTGCATTTTGAAATATGTGTTTTTTTAAGCTGTAATACTTTTTGTAATATTTTTTATTGTATTTTTATTGTTTTTAATGTATTTTTGATCAAATAAATGCAGAGCTGAGTTTTCATCCCCCTAAAAAATTGTATATTGCATAAATGGACAATAACCATTTATAATATTATTATTTTGATAGAAAATATCATATTAATAAATTATAATTATTAATTGATAATTATTGCAGATTACACAATTGACAAATTAAAGATATTCCATTTGATTTTTTTTTCTTATTTTAATTTGGAAATTAAAAAATATCTGCACTCTAAATAAATATAATAATAATAATAATACATTTGTTACATTTATGTAGCACATTTTGTGGGTACTCAAAGTACCCCGTTAAAATCTTGGTTAAATAGCCTTTTTAATGTTAAAATTCATAGCAGGGGAGGAGAAAACCAAAATGAGTGCAAGAAAAGCTTCTCGCCCAACTTATTAATGAAAACAAAGATATAATCAAAGGAAAAATTGAGTTGGGAATTGGATAACCTCCAAAACCCAAAAAAGCTGCTTGAGAAAACGTATATGTGCAGTGTTTCAAAAATGTTTACTTTTCGAGGAAGATTGCCGGCAAGAGCCATATTACCCCTGCTGAAAATAAATAAATAAATAAAACAATAGAAACCATAACATAATTCTTTATGGTTTTACTGGTTATAATGGAAATTTTACTGGTTTTAATGGTAAATGTAATGGTGCCTGTGGGTCTCTACTGGTAAACCACTGAATCCTAATTCATTTTTTAATTGTTTTAATGGTTTGTTAGTTGTGGTAAGTTGTGGTTTGTTTGTAATGTTTATAATGGTATTAGTAGAGGAAACCATTAGAATTTCTGTGATAGTGTTTTCAGCAGGGAGGATAGTTTGTGATTTGGTCTTAGTGACTTTGGAGTTTTCTTCCTTACTCCTAAAATTTCACAGATTTAGGAGCTAGTTTTAGCACTAAAATGCTTTGTGAATTAACTCTTGAAAAAAAAAAATAATAATAAGTTTGACACGCCCATTATTTTTTGCGATTTTCTCCTAAATCGCCAAGTTATGAGCTACTTTTAGCCTTGAGATGTTGTGTGAATATGGGTCCTGGTTTAAATGATAGCAGATTGTAAAGTATATTACGATAATTTTCAAATGCGTTTTATTTGGGTTGCCAGGCCACTCCCAGAAGAGGAAGATATGCATCTTGATGAGGAGCTTTTCACCAGGTCTTCTGGTGAAGGAGCACCTGGTAAGCCTTAATCATAGACATTCTCAAATATATGGAATATGTAGAGACATCTATACATGTATCACTAGCTCAGGAAACATTATGAGAAATTAATATTTGTTTTGCAATGGCAGCTTCACAGTCTTATGGACTAAACAGTGCAAAGAAAACCAAAAAGAAGCTTTTGGCTCCGGACATCAGCCTAAACCTAGACCACAGTGAGGGTTCAGTCCTTTCAGATGAGCTGGATGAGAGTACAGAACTGGACCTGGACGACATAGACACCCCTTCAGACAACAGCAACGAGTTTGAGTGGGAAGGTATGACTGTGGTTGAACCTTTACATGTTGATAGTTTAACTTTATGTAATCCTAACAGCAACTAATCGGCTTAATTAGTCATTGTGCAGCCATTCGAACTCATGTCTTTCTAATCCTGAAGAAATGTTCCTTACTCACTAACATTAGAGATCTTTTCAGGGACCGGCTTTGTGTAACAACTTAGTTAAACAGTATTGTGTGTTCTTGTTTTGTTTTTCTGTCCCGCTGCTCTCTTCTCTCTTTCCTGGAAGGATTGTTTCTTCTCATTGGTTTGCGTCAGGCCGCTGGCCTGCGGTTAGTGGTAAGGTTATCCGACTGGATGTTTTTCTCCCTGATCAAGTTCTACAGCATTGATTTCATTTCCTTTTTGTTATATCACCCTTTGGTTTGGTTTGATACAGCACAACAAATCAGATGTTACCCATTGTTTTTGTGTGGAGAATGTTAATGGTTGGATTTTTGATTTGTGCATGTTTTTTCCTTGAATCTCATCAGATCTGATCCTATAAATCAGCCTCATTTTGGTGTCCCGATCAGTTTTTTTACATTTTTTTAAATTTAATTTTATTTTTCAACGCTTGAAATGAATCGCTTTGAATTTAAAGGCAAAAGCAGCCTTCCATTGTGAAAATTAGTTATCATTTTAGCATTTGTTTAAAAAGCATACCTTTTTATTTATTTATTTTTGAACTACTTCAGTATATCTATTTTTTAGTACATCTTTATCAGTAATTTCATCATTGCTTGTTCTGCTGAAAGCATTTACGGAAAATGAAAATATACTTCCTTTTTTCTTTTGAATCGTGTTTGTCTTATGTAATTTAATTTAACGATAACTGCATTTCTCACATTTTAAAATGTTTTAACTTTGTAGTTAAAATTATAATCAAGAACTTAACATGCTCTAGTATGTTAGCAGACACATTAAAATACTTTAAGATGAATGATTATATGACTCCTGAAAGTCCCTTATGAGTTTTATTATAGTAAAAGAGTAGTAACCCTTCTTTTTTTGGCATTATGATTACCATTTGTACAACCGCAGATACTATGATCAGACTACGGTTAAGTGTAACAAAGCCAAGGTTAATTTGTAGTCAACATAGTTAAACTATATTAACCATGTTTTTGGGTTTTATTTGTAGTTAAACCATAGTTATTTTTCTTAAGGGAGTTTACTTTTTATTTCATAAATATTGTTATCTGAAAGTACACTTTTTTTTTAACGCACTTTAAAGTTTTAAAGTGCACTACAAATGCACATTCAGTATAATTAACTGCACTTTTCAAAAGGGTTTTTACATCATGTATCTATAATGAGCTGTTAAAATCATGTATATATTGAAAACTAGTGAAAACTATGTGTGTAAGTATGGTTGTATTAGCATTAGCTCTGTTCCAAAACCTAGCTAGCTGCCTTGCTGTCTGCTGTGTTAATTACTGTCTACATAGGCAGGGACCTTCTTAGACATTATACCAATCAAATTTGTCTAATCTGAAGAGTTCAAAGAAGTTACCCGCACTGGATTTCTATAGTCTTACATTAGCATGTTGCTAAGCTAGCAGCTACATACTTTTAAATAAAATAAATTATGAAAATACACTGCACATACAAAAATACTTGCAGTTTCAGTCATACTTCAATAAACTTCTATATGACCTTAAATGTTCAATTTTGGTTTTATAATGCCGTTGTTCCTAACCCTGGTCCTGGAGGCACCCCAACATTTTACACGTTTCATGTCTCCTTAATCAAACACACCTAATTAAGGTCATCAGTCCAATTGGTACAGACTCCAGGACCTGAAATTGGTATTTCCTAGAAAGGAGACATGCAAAATGTGCAGTGTTGAGGTGCCTCCAGGACCAGTGTTGGGAACAATGCTCTAATGTAGTATGTGATTGTCTCATTGAAAAAAAAAAAAAAAAAAAAAAAAATATATATATATATATATATATATATATATATATATATATATATATATATATATATATATATATATATATTAATTATAATAAAAAAAAAATTCCTCCTCTTTAATTTTTTTTTTTTTTTTTTTTGTAGCTCTTTTTTTTTTAACTAATTTGTTTGACTGCTTATTTTGGCATACAGAAACCAGAACACAGAGTTTTAATCTGTACCTTGTTTTGTGCTCCTATGAGTTTTATAGATGGGTTTCCTGAATCGAAAGACCACAGGACAAGTGTATTTATTTATTCATTTAGTTTTATTTATTGATTTATTTTTTTGGAGCTGTGAATCAGCAAAGCATCATTCCTGATCAAATAAATGCACAAACAGTCACTGAACTGAACACTTTAAGAAAACAGTGCACATGCATTCAAAAATAACCATTATTTAATCAAATAAACCCTTTATTTCTCTTGTCAGATGACCTCCCGAAACCCAAAAACACGGACCTGCTGCGTAAAGGAGTGGAGTCAGTGCAAGAGTTCACCAACACGGAGGAACGGGAGGAGGGCCGTCGCTGGAGAGTCTTCCGCATCGGAGAACAGGAGCACCGGGTGGACATGAAGGCCATTGAGCCCTACAAGAGGGTTATCAGCCACGGAGGTCCGTGAACGCACCTTTCCACACCAATGTGTCCTGTCTGTTATCTACACAAGGATGTTTTCTGTTCTGTTCAGGAAGTGAACTTGTCAGTGGGTGAAACTGAAAACATTCAGAGCAGTTTGATGGTGTTTAGCTGCATTCTGATTCTCAAAATGGTGCTTCTTATCTTTTAGAGAATTACTGTGGCATTTATTGTAATTTATAACACCACAGACCTTTTCCAGTTCATCTCTTAGTCAGAGGAGCCTGATCCCATCTTTATTTCCTCTTTTTCCACTTCCTCCCCCTCCCTTTTGCCATCTAACAGCTGTCGCTTTCATTCAGTATGCTTCTTTTGCATGTTGTTACAAAATGAACAGTTGCACAGACATAGAGCTGTTGATTCAGATGAATTGGATCAGTCAACTTGCGTAATTGCTGTAAAAAAAACAGCTAAAGTTCACACGTTTGCCAGTAGCCACTTTCAAACATGGTTCCCCTTTTCTCAGGTTACTATGGTGATGGATTGAATGCCATAATCGTTTTTGCCGTTTGCTTTATGCCTGAGAGCAATCAACCGAATTACAGATACATCATGGACAATCTTTTCAAGTAAGTTCTAGGTGGCTGTTTTCACATGGTTTATTCTGGTCAATATCCCTTTAAAACAATAAGAGACGTCCTGTAAAGCGATCTTATTGGAAAAATTTGGTGTAGAAACTATTTTATCTCAGAAATTGCTAGTTAATCCCTATTTAATTACTATACATTGCCCTATTTAATTACAAAGAAACATCAAGTAACGCATTATTAGTATTAGTATTTTCTTGTAAAATGCACTCCAATAATCAGCTTTTAAAGTTTTTACATTACAATCCATTGCCGAATAGTCTCTGCAAAGTATTGCATAGACAGCACTGATGAAATTAAGGCACTTATTTTGTTGCTATTAAATGCTTCCAACACAATTGGAATTCAATTTGGACTTATGAAAACCTGTGTACATTTTTAATCTGGTCAACAAAATGACAACAAAAAGTCACCCACATCTTGGAAATATCCTGGGGGTAAGCAGATAAACATAACATTTTCATTTTTGGGTGAACTATCCCTTTAACTAGCATGTCTAGCAGTCACATTTACCATTGTTTGGTGAATTTGTTTTTTTTATCTTGGGGAAATCCAGTCATTTCAACAAGAATGTGGAATTGTGTGTGTGATGTGAAAGATTTCTTCCTTATGCAAATTCAATGCCAACAGAAAGCTGCTTGGTTTGAAAGCTAACTGCACTATTGCCAACAGCCGAGGGAATTTTTTGCCCCAAATTTCTCTACTGTGGCCACACCTTAAGTTTAAGACAAGTCCTCACCTGATGCCTCGAATCTTATGTGGTTTCCCAACTAACATTTTGTGTGTCATTCAGGTATGTCATAGGAACTCTGGAGCTTCTTGTAGCTGAGAACTATATGATTGTATACCTGAATGGAGCCACTTCACGCAGAAGGATGCCCAGTGTGGGCTGGCTCAGAAAATGCTATCAGCAAATAGATCGAAGGTGAGAATCTCATTGCCAGTATTAACTATCACACTTAATTTTTGAGTGAACTGTCCCTTTAAATTGCTCATTCTGTTTTTATCTTCAACTTCATTTTGTTCCAACCCCAAATAACCCAGAAAAGCAATATCAAACAAACAGATGTTAAACTATCTATAATGTATGGGAACAAAATAAAGTAATGATAATAAATGTAAATCAAAATGCATTATATAAATCTATTTTGTGTACGGTTTCCTAAATAGTATTAATAGAAATATTTATTTTCAGTATGAATAAGTCTACATTTATGTTTGCACCACAATGTTCTGATACAGGTTAAGGAAGAATTTGAAGTCTTTGATAATAGTGCACCCATCCTGGTTTATTCGCACCCTCCTGGCCCTCACAAAACCTTTTATAAGGTCAGTCCTTTTCTAGTTACCTTCAGATATATTTTAATATGAATTGAAGTCCTGCAATGACTTTATAAATGCATTATTCAATGTATCGTTTTCCAATTACAGCTCAAAATTTAGCCAGAAAATCAAGTATGTGTTCAGCCTGACAGACCTGGCTGAGCTTGTCCCGATGGAGTACGTTTCCATTCCAGACTGCATTAAACAGTAAGTATCCCTTTATTATGCCTTACTGCTTCCTTCTTTTTTTTTAAGCAGGAAATGATCAGTTTCTACTGTCCGTTCATTACTCTGTTTAGACAAGCTATGTTAAATGATTACCTTCTGAATCCGTACTTAAGTTTCCATACTGTTCTCCTCTCTCAGCAGGATTTTAGCTTTGTAATTATTTTACCGAACGTCTGATATGCTCCCAAGTACTAGCTGCTGTTGGCTGTTCAGAAACTCTCTATGCCCTAACCCTTCTTCCTGCCTTTCCTCTAAGGTTTGACGAAGAAAAAAATAGGAAAAAACATAAAAGGTATCTGTATTTTCATTCCAGAGATCCCTGTCGTATCTCTGTTGACCTTGCCTGAATTGCACGAAACTAACAATTAATCGTTTGGCTTTATTAAGTGCACACCTACACTTTGTCACTGGACCAGAAATTGCTTTTTTTAGCTTCCTCTTTAATTGTCATCAAGATGCTTAATTTTTTGTGTGCCATCTAACTATAATCATTTGTTATAAATGCTGCTGTTTTGCACTTTAACTCAATTGAGCACAATTTGTCACTTATTTCTAAAGCAAACATGCTCTGACTTGCTCTAAAATTCCTGCATTGGCCTTTATTATTAAATCTACTGAGGCGAGACGTTTTTGTCCTGTCGCTATTGCCGTTCCAGTTTTCTTGCTGTTTCTTGTAAAGTATATTAATTATTTTTAATAAAACTTTTAAAAAAATAAATACATTTCTTTAATTTTATTTGATAAAATGTACAGTGGGGTTTAAAGGATTAGACAAGATTTTTTTAAAGGAAAAAAACTGATTCTGCACTTTTTCTTTCCTATTTACTAAACGCATTATTTAAACTATGCAGATAATGTAACTTGTAATTAGTCATCCTGAATACATTTTATATAAAAATATATTATAAAAAATATATTATTTTTTATCTTGTTAAAACACTTATTTATCTCTAATTCAATAAATCTCTTGCTTTTACCTCTTATCTGAATCATCCAGTAGCTGTAATTAAATTTCATTCAGGTTTTTGGCCAAATGCACTAACTTGCTTGTGTTTTAAATGAACGTCTCACAGATTTAGATTCTGACGTCGTGTCCTCTGTTCTGCCGCTGTTAGTATGGTATGTAATTAACCACGCTAGTAAAACAGACTTTATGGTGAAGGATGTGAACAGTAAAGTCACGGGTGGTTCACATTTTATTTTTTTATTTTTTTCTTCAAATGCATGCCTGGCCAATGCACATACTTACTGCTCACTGCATGTCCAACCCTACATGTGACAAAATGCATTGTGTAAACCTCACAGCGGTGATCACACGGGACAAGACGGAGCATTACGGTTTTCCACACATCAAACACTCCATAGCAACTTCCTTGTGCACAAGCTTCAGTTAAATTTTCTTCAGGAAATTTATACAGTGGCAGTTTGTACAATAAACAATGCAGAATCAACTGACTTAAGTTCTACATTCATTGATTTAAATGATCTTTTTGCTTGTGTTTGTATAACGATGTTTTTAACCTCAATCAAAAAGTTGCCTTGACTAAACCTTTGAGTGTAATGTCAT